>NC_080633.1:123723238-123788238 GCF_027579445.1 Ammospiza nelsoni | reverse complement strand
TTTAAACACTAAGGAGTTAAAATGCATTGTGAGCACGAATTAGATAGTACAGTCAAACAAGTCACAACAGCTATAATTAAAAAGTGGGTAATTGCTAGAGTTAGTGCACAATCACATTGAAGATGCTATTACTTGCTCCTATGCTTCCAACAGGAAGTAACAGGCAATTGTCAATTGTGTGTGGAGCCGGCTGAAAATTTATGAAATTATAAAGAGTGTAGATGGAAAACACATGAATGATACATATAATGTGAACTGTTGCTCCAGCTTTGTCATGGTTATTTGGGCTTGCCACCTACTTAGGATTTTTTCCAACTTCATTTCATTCTCAACCTCTTTAACTCTTGTACATTTTGATGTCTTCAGTCTAATCACAGTGAGGATTCCTAGAACTGGTAAGACCTATTCCATTTTCCAGATATTCTTTGGAATATAGTTGAAATACACATAGTTCAGTGAAATACCCAGACAGATTGCTTTAGAAAAGTGCAATCCACTTGTTTTATTGGAAGGTAAATGTGGAATGAGGGTTTCCAAAACTAAATTTAAAAAACTGAATGAAACTAATGTTTGATTTACAGACATGAGACATACAGATTAGAAAATACACTAATCACGAGCAAACATTCTGATCCTGCTAATTATTTTAAGTGACTATCAAAGATGAGAGACTTCTCTTTCACCTGGAGGAATGGGAGGGCTAAAAATACAAAAATGAAACTGCTACCAATGGGCCAAAAGCAAACAGAGAACAGAATTTAATGCACTAACAAAGCCATTGCTGCTGAATCAAATTTCTCTCTTGATAAGATTTCAAAACCCACTAAGTACATATTACCCAGTGATGTGTGCATTCTTGGAAAAAGCTGCTGTGAATCTTCAAGGCAGCCCAGGCTTAAGTGATGTGCAAAGAACCTATGGTAATGATGATGACATTAAAAGGTTCATAGAACCAGTATCAATAGCTAGAAGCAAGATGAAGCACTAGCTTTCTACAAGGGATCATAGGCAAAACACAAAGCTAAGGAAAAAGAGAATGTGAATTTTAAGAACAGCTGAAAACAGCAGGTGAACTCGGCTATCTACAGTCACCTAGAAAATGAGAAGAAGCTTGAAGAACAAAGATGAGCTGAAACTAAAATTCTGTATGAATTAGAATTCCACCAAATAACTCCTTATTAGGAATTATGCTGAGCAAACACTGCAGTAATTTTCAGACCTTGCTCAGCATTTGATGCCCATAAGACGGTAAAATTACATTATCTAGAAAAATGTATCCCACAGGTGAGAGGATTGTGACATATAATCTCAGAACCACACAATAATTCTGACATTAAAACCCACTTGTTTAAGAAGAAAATAACAGAATCTAAAGTTAATATATCCTTTTATTCAGAAATGAAGCTATCTTATTTTGCAAAATTTAATATTCACAAGTAATAATCTAGTTTAAGCACTATATAAAGAAGATGAAATGAACTGTAGTTTGAATCATTCCATCTTTTCTGAATTAGCATTATTTTCATGGGTTCCATTTCAAAACTTTTGTAAAAGCAAATACTGCATTTAGAAAAGCATAGTACTTTGCAAAATTTAGCTGGGTTTTCTGTATTTTGGAAATCCATAAAAAATACTGGATGGTGAAACATGACAGTGAAATCCCTTCACTTGTATTAACCAGTGAAAATAATCAGTGCTACTTCTCTGTCTAGCATGAGGAAAACGAATCACGAATTGTGATGTTTACAATTAGGTTTCAATAGTTGCCTGTCTGAATAAACACATTCTTTCAAATTGAGGATCTTACTAACGTTAACGGCCCTTTAAGAAATATGTAGGACAGAATGGATGGGCTTTGCTACAGCAAAAACAGTTATCAACCCTGTAGGCATCAGTAAAAACAAGTAAATACTTCAATATAAGGGATCCTAGAGAGGCTTTTTCTGAAGTGCATTTTGGGTTTGGGTCCTGGAGAGAAGAAATTACACACTTGCAGAGGAATTCACAAGAAGTAGACTTGAACTGTAAGACAGTGAGTTGTCAGGGAGCTTCAGCAAATCCTTCATGCAAAGAATGGTGCAGAGAAATTGTCCTGCTGGCTGAAAATACACATGCTGCAAGAAGAACTGTAGCCAAGGAAAAGTTTGCTTGGAAGCTTGCTTCCAAAAAGGTACTTCTTAAATGATTCTTAGCATCAAATATGAATGTGAGCTATCAGACAGAGCAGGGTAGAGAAGAAAATAGAAATGGGTTAATTAGGTGCAGAAAATACTAGTGTTGAGCATATACTGGAGCACATCTAAGTACATTACTGTTTTTCCATGATGAATGATTAAAATAATCACTTTTTTTGCTTTCCACTCACTATCACTGCTCTATTATGTATCATTAGGGAATGGAGATTTATGTATGCAAGTATTTTCCAGGCAACAAAAGGGGGATGTAGGGGCTGTTTAGCATATGGCAGAAGAGGAAGTTAACAACAAGATTCTAGTAGCTGGTTTACACAGTGGGCTTTGCCCACAATGGGCTAATTAACCTTAAGAAAATGAAAGATGAAAGAGGGTAAAAATCCATCTCAATTGGCAGTGCACTGTGCATGATATCAAAGAAGAGGTGTTTGGTGGAAATTAGAAAATCTGAATATGGAATTGTTATGGAACAGTTGGCCTCTAATAATGCTTTTTGTATTATTAACAGGACAATTTGCAGACTTTGAGCCTACATTGGTACCAGTGAGTTAAAGAGCATCAGGGAACATTACCCAGAAACTGAGAGAAAACCTTCTTTAAATTTAAAGAGAAAGAATGTGTACATTGTTTTTGCCTAGGCCAACTGGCCTCCTCCAAAATAACTCCTAAGCACAGCTTAGAGGGTAGGTCCATGGGTCCAGGATCATTCCCCAGACACACTTTGCATGGGAACTTCCTGGTTGAAATAAAAAAATATATATCCAAGCAAACTTCTTTGAGCCATATAGACAAATCCTGAGTTTTCTGATGGCTTTTTACCTGAAGGTCAACCTAGCCAAAGCTATTTAGCAAAGTTATATAGAGAAACCATATCTATAATTTTAATGAACAACAACCAGCCATTTTAGGACGAGGACACTGTATGCCATTAAGAAGGAAATACAGCAACTTTATATTTCCTTTATATGCAATCTCTGTGCCAATAACTGTTTGATAAAAGCCAGAGGGCACTCAGCCAGAGACTCCATTGTGGAAGGAAAGCCTCTCTGATCCAATGAAGAGAAAAACAAGATGCTTTGACCACGACTTAGGGAAACAATAACATGATCATCATCAATCAAAGTAGACCTGGGTAGTAGAGAAGACATTGCTACAGTCTCAATATGTCTAATAACACTGGTGATTAAGACTTTATTTTACTTGCCAAAGTGTATCGCTTTCTAAAGCAAGGTTTAGAGATCAACAGCAGGTGGGATTCCTGGATAAAATGAGATGAGGAATCTTAACTACCTTCCTAACTCTTCTGTGCACATATTTGATATGAATATGCAAAATTAGAAGATGACTGTGAGAGCTTCAGTCTGCAAGGCTGCAGTCAAATGAACCTAGAGTGCAAAACTGGAGCCTACTTCAAGAAACATATTAGGCTCATTCTTTGAGGACTAAAAAAATCTGCTGCAGAAAACTTGGTTCCTTAACATGAGTGAAACTTATTGCAAGAGGGAGTGCTTTCCAACATGAGCAAAACCTTGAGTCACATGAGAGTCAAAACTGTCAATAAAGCGAGTTAGGTGTTCTGTTAAAAGTACAAGCCCAAATGAAGAGGTACATGTCTGTAATGACTTTATAAACTGGAATTTGGATTACAATTGAAACTGCCTTTAAAAATCACCTTCCAAAAACTCTTTTTTATTTCAGCAGGCAGTTATTCAGAAATATAATAGAGGGTCCAGGGCAGCATTTATATTAAATATTTATTCTGGATTAAACAACAGATTGGAGTGGTCTAAGGGTTGAACCACTTGCCTGATAAACTGACAATGTGAGAATCTATTTTGTACTTAATGAGATTTTACATTAAATATTTGCATACAAAAAATTACATACAAAATTCTTATCCATGTTTTGACTAAAGGAGTATTATTCAAAACAAACAAACAAGTATAACAATTATGTATTTCTATTGCCTTTGTTATAAAAAACCTAGTATTGGCTAAAAACATTTCTCTCTTTTTTTTTTTTTTTTGGAGAAGGCAGATGTATCATCCAGGCTACAGCATCATTTGAGAAATGCAATGAGTATACCCCATAGAAGTACTTATTAGCTATTCACACAAGTCTAACCAGCATGATATGAATGCATAATATGCTTTGTCTTAGAAGGGGATGGTGACTGTGAAAGATGATCAAATTAATAAAACGAGAAAATCATCCCCTTATAGACTTACTGTTTGAACTTTGTGGAAATCCAGGTAAGGAGGATGGACCATTCATTCCAGGCAGAAGAACAGGAGGAAGGCCAGGGAGTCCTGGATAAGCTGCTGGCAAACTGATACCATGAAGAGAACTGCTGTCCATCATGCCTGGCTGCTGTACTGTTAATCCTAGCACATCAGTAGCCTTCTTTATGCGATCCAGTTCTTGCTGTGCCATCAGCTGTCTAACCGTTGTAGGAGCTAAATAATCTTTCTCCCGGTCTAGCTGACTTCCCACAGTTTCTCTCACTTTTGTAATATGTTGTTTGGAAAAGATATGATCTCTTATGGACAAACGTGCAGAATATTTCACACCACACAGAGAACATTCTGGCTTCGTCCCATCAGGTCCAGTCTGATTTATCATGAATGGCTTCCCTATGTTAATTTTGAATTTCTTTTCCTTAGCCCGGGCATTCTGAAACCAGACCTGAACCACACGTTTGGGCAGACCAATCTCATTCCCTAGCATTTCACATTCCTGCATGGTTGGAGTCCGGTAGTCACTAAAGCAAGCCTTGAGAACTTTAAGCTGAAGGTTACTCATTTGTGTTCGGAAACGTTTGTGGCCTGGCCGATCACTGTTTTTGGATTTAAAGGGATTGCTAGCTCCAAATGGGTTAGGTGAACTTGGATCAGCTATGCTTGAAGTCTCACTGCGGTCGGCATTGTCATCAGGGTCATCAGTAATGTAGTAACTTTGGTCATGGTCACCATCTTTTTCACTGAAGTGTATTGAAGGGCTTGTTAGGGAAAAGAGAAATTTATCATCAGTATTCTCATTTGTAGGTGTAGTTGCTGCTTTTGGTAGTGTGTCGTTCACAAGTGGTTTTGGTTCTTTGGGGGGTGATGCAGGTTTTGCATCCCCTGAACTGCCAGTTGTGCTTTCCATTTCATTGTTCCCCTCATCCCCTGTTGTGGCATCACTAATTGCTGTATTAATTGATGAAGTCTCATCAAAGTCAGTCTTGTTTTGATCATATCCAGAGTCAGCAGGAGGGGCATTCAAATTTTCTATATCCTCACTAGACTCTGCTTTAAAAGAAGAAGGACTTAAAAGGTTCTTCGGTGACATTTCTGCAGTTTTGCTCACAGGGGTTGATACAGTGGAGGCTAATTCATTTTCACTTGATAATTCAGTTTTTGCTAATGACAGTGATGGGTAATCAAAAAATATGTACTTTTGTGGACTTTCTCCTCCATCTTCATTTGATATCAAAGGACTTGGAGGCAAACTATAGCCGGCCTGTTTTCCTTCGTTCCAATGTCGAGAGCGGATGTGACTTTCTAAAGCAGATTTTGCTTTAAACAGAGCTCGACAAAAAGGACATCTTTTATGGGACTGGGCTGGACCAACTGCACGGAATTGTCCCTTTCTTTCCCGGGCTCTTGTATTCTGAAACCAGACTTGTACGACTCTCTTTTTCAGTCCCACTTCACGTGCAATATGATCTAGCATCTTTCTGGTGGGATTGGAATCTAGCAGGTACTTTTCGTAGAGTATTTCCAGCTGCTCTGGAGTAATTGTAGTTCTTAAACGCTTATCACGATGTTGATCTTCTCCACTGTTTCCTCCCTCCTTCTCACTACAGTTATTGTCTTCTTTATCATCTAGTTTCCGTTTCAGAGAACCAGAAACTGTAGCAGGGTGTGCTGTATGTGATGAGCCAGTTTGTGGTGGCATCTGAGCAAGAGAACTGTTAAGTAACTGTCCAGTCATCAAAGGATTATTTGGGTCAAATATCATGTAGGGCATATCCATTGGTCTTTCTAAAAACTGTGAGTGAAGAAATTGGTTTTGAGCTGCTAGGAAATGCATGTGCTGGTGCTCTTGCCAAAGTTCTAGAGTTGGAAAGGCAACTGTACACTGATCACACTGATACTGTAATAACTGAGGAGGTAGACTGTTCTGTAGAGAAGTCATTGAAATTGGCAAAGGACTGGAAGGAACAGGTGTGTTTTGTGATGCAGAAGGAGGTCTCCCTACAATCTGGGATTGCTTTTGTTGTGGTGGTTGAGAAGCTGAGGGCTGAGGGTCAGAAGATGTTACTGGAGTAGACTGTACTGGTTTGGTGCTTTGGGAAGTTGTTTCTGTTTGCTTAGAGGTGGTTTCATTTTGTTTTGGTTTTTCTGTGGACTCTGGTTTAGGAGAAGCCTTCTCAGGTTCTGGTTTGGGTGATGGAATCAAAGGAGTACTAGAACCAGAGCCAGAGCTTGCTGCTGTGACTGTCAAGCTTTTTGACGAGTCATTTTGGCCAGAAACTGTACAGTTCTTATACACTGTTTGATCAGAGGCATCCATAGAGTCTTCAGTTTGGCTTTCATCTTGAGCATCATCATCTTCATCTTTATAACACTGCTTTTTCTGATGCGTAATTAAATCAAAGATCCTGGGAAAAACCACACTGCACTTTTTGCACTGATACTGCATGTTACTGGTTCGGATGTAACGCTCATTTGTCAGTTCCCTTTTCTCATTGTCTTTAGTTTCAGCTTGATTCTCGTAACTTTTGCGAGCTTTTTGTCGTGCATTTTGGAACCATACGACAATAACTCGAGTAGGTAGGTTAAGTACAGTTGAAAGCTGTTCGATTTCATCATCCTTTGGATAAGCATTTGTATCAAAGAAGTCTTGGAGGACACGAAGCTGGTAGTCAGTAAACCGAGTCCTGGATGACCTCTTACTGAAAGACGCATCAGACTTGTAGGGTTCTACAGCTGAAGGCTGAGGATCTATTCTGATATCTTCCAACACCGTTATAGGAGGATTGCTGAAATTATACGGTGAATCCTTATTTCTCTGTCGTTCTTTAAACAGCGTATTTCGAAACCAGTGCTTGATAACTTTCTGTGAAAGACCAGATTTCTCAGCCATTTCTTGGATCTGCTCTTCACTTGGAGAATTGTTAATATCAAAATAAGCCCGCAAGATTTTTAACTGGTCATCTGTGATTCTCGTACGTGGACGCTTGAACTGAGAGTGCCGCAGGAAATTGGGATCTAATCCCAGCTGCTGCTGGCAAAGCTGGGTAAGATCGGCAGATAAAGTATCCATTGGTGGCAGCTGGAGGGCAAGCTGAGGAGGCAGTGCTGGGTGTTGCACTGGCTGCATCATAATTGGAGGGAAAAGTGGGAGATCAAGTGAAACGGGAAGCTGGACTTGAGGTGGGGCTGATGGTGGTGGTGGTGGAGGAGGCGGAGGTGGTGGTGGAGGAGGTGGTGGTGGAGGTGTAGGTGGTGGGGCCTGCAAAGGTGTGGGAGCTGTGTTTTGAATTTTTCCAGCTCCAGCTGAAGAAGGCTGAGAAGGAGTTGGAGGAGGAGGAGGAGGAGGTGGTGGCAGAGGTGGTGGCGGCGGCGGTGGCGTTTCTGGAGAAGATGGAGAAATTGGATAAAGTTTGTCATATGCCTCCCTGTATTGTCGGGCAAATTTTTCTAACGCTCCATATGGAAAAAAATGTCCATGCACATGTTCTTGATGACTCTTCAAAATAAGAATGTTGGAAAAAAGCTTACTGCAGGTTCCACACTCCAGTTTATCTGTGTTTTCACCATCCCCAGTCTTGCTTTTTTTCTGCACTTTTTGTCTGTTCTCATTGTATTGGATAACTAACTCAAACCCAAAGTTCTCCAGCAAAGCCTTGGCTGCATTCCCCCTTGCTCCAGAAGCTATTCTGGGTGGTGGTATGGCTGGTTCTGAAGATTTTGGCTTCTTCATATCTTTGTTTTCTTTTAGTCCTTCATTCTCATTAGTAAATTCTTGCTTTGGCTTCTCATGTTTTTCAGAAACTTCTTCTGACTCCTTATATGATGGCATATCCTTTATCAGCTGGCAGTCTGTACTTACTAAGGTATTTTGCTCTGCTTTCATCAGCTTACTACTTTGCTGCTGCTGCTTTTGGGACTGAAGTTGGGGTTGGGTGGACTGGTACTGTTGTGCCTGTTGCTGCAGTATCTGTAGCTGGGTTTGGCCAACATGGTGCTGAGTTTGTATCTGCTGCTTCAAATCTTCAAGCAGTGATCCTGTCATACCAGCCATCCCAGGCATACCAAATGTGGCAGAACCAGGCATACCCAGATCTGGGCTTAAGCTAAATTCTGTCCCAGGTATATAGAATGGGAAAAGGAACTGAGGCTGTTGAAATTGGAGCAGTGCTTCTGGTGTCATTGGAAAGTGAGGCAAAAAAGCTGGATTTAGAAACTGCGGTTGAAAGAACGCAGCTTGTTGTTGCAGTTCATGCTGTAGTTGCATTTGAAGTTGTGCTGGTGACTGGGGTGGGTGATGTGTAGGCTGAGCAGAAATTAATTCAGGAGCTTGCTTTTTATTTAATTCTTTGGCATCTAAATGTGTTTCTTTGCTGTTAACTGCTGGTAAGGTCACAGATTCTAGCATTCCTTGGCTGGGGCTATTCACATTCCCTGCTACACTATTACCGCTATTTATATTACCACTTGGTTCTAGCTTTGCAGCCCTTGCCTTTGTCTGATGAAGCACAGATCTCATATGGATTTCCAATGTAGAACTTTGGCTATATGCAACATTACAAATGCTGCACTTGTAGGGTTTGTTGTCAGTGCTGCTGTTGGTTTCTTGAGGGACAGGACTTGATGCTTCCTGCAAAACCTTTTTGAGTTTATGCAGATGGGACACTGAGTTGTAGTGGACCAAGAGAATGTTCTTTTGGGTGAAAGACTCTTTACACACTGTACACTTGTATGGGCGAGATGGATCTAGAAATTTTTCCATAGTAAAATTTGGCCCTTTTCTAAAAGGTAAGGTTCGCTTTGGTTCCGAGCCCATATCATCTGGAATAGAGCTACTATCACTTCCTACAGGACTTGCTTTACCTTCCTGGTCCATCTCATAATCTCTTTCTATTTCCTGTTCTAGTGCATGATCATCTTGTGCCATACTTTCACTTTCTCCCCATAGTTCACCATTGACAGGTAAAGATGCACACAGCTGCTGAAGTTCAGCTTCATTGAGTTCAGGGTGGCCTGCTTCCAAGTGTTTTTTTAAAGCCTGGAATGTACGGAAGCTACGTTGGCAAAGGCTACACATGGTAGCTGCCCGAATAGCGTGGTACTGGGAATGTATCTGAAGCTTCTGCATAGTCTTAAAAGCCAAGCTACAATGGTTGCAGCGGTACTTATAGACATGGCGGTCAGAAACAGACAGCTGTTGCTTCTTCTGCTGCTCACTTAGCTGGTCTGTCATAGACTCAGTGGTCTTTATATCTTTACTGCTGCTCTTATTCCAATCGGGTGTTTCAGCAGATTCCTTAGGTGGCTTCTGTTCCTCAGTCTTTATTTCCATTCCAGTTTTTGACTCATCGATCCCAGGGGTACTTTTCTCATCCACAGGACTTTCACCTAGTTAGAGAAAGTTAAGTGTCTTTTACACAAGTAGAAGAGAAAGCACACAGTATTCATTTTAATTTATTTTTTCATCAGAAATCAAGAAAGGCACCTAGTATGCCATGTGTCAGCTTAGCAAAATATAACAACCTGTCTTTGTCCTAGAAAACAAAGTGGGCAAGATAAACAGGAGTTTAAAAAAAGGAATATAACTCATACACAATGATCAGATTGGCAGCAGTATCTGGCCGAGCAGTGGCATAGGGCTTTTCTTTGCTGGAAGGTAGGAGTTGATTGGTACAATGGGAGCATCAAACAAGAAAAGGAAATAAAGAATAGGAAAGAGGGAAAGAGTAGAAAAATGGGGACAACAGGTAGGACAGATGACTAGAAAGAGAATGAGAATGGTCAGAGAAGAGAGGGAGGAGAATGCTGTGACAACAGCAAAATTTCTCAGTGCATATTACAGTAAGTCTCCAGGATCAGAAACCTGCTACTGGAAATGAAGACAAAATCACTTACCTAACATTCCCCATTGATGGTGAAAGTGCCACTGTCTTTTGGGATTAGGTCCTAGCAGCAGGTTAAACAAGGAGGATCTTGCCCTCAAAGTGGCTAGGCACTGCTGTTCGATTTTACCTCCACCAAAAGCAAGGAGTCTGGCATACACGTGCTTTCTACCAGCTCAGCCAAATTCAGATCCCTTGCTACTTTTTGTTTTTTAATCTCTGTGGCTATAAGCAAGCCAGAAAAAGGTTTCCTTTACCAAGTAACAAGTAGTTTTATTTCTAAATTGCCCATACTTAGCTTTTACATGTCTGGGTTTTTTCTTGCATACCTGGATATTTCCCAGATCCCTCAGCTGTAATGGTTGCAGGTGTGTCACGTTCAGATTTCTCTGAAGCAGCTGCTGGCAATAGCATACTATTGGGCATCATGACATCTGGTACAGGAACCTTTGAAAACCAAGAATATGGTATTATTACAGAAAAAGTCCCACTATTTAATAGTAGATAACAGTATGAAATTATAAGTCAAAAGATCCTCCATATCTGGATGACTGTCAGAATCAAGATCCTGATTCAGTCCTTGATTATGGTTTCTGACAGATCATAACCCAGAGCATCATGTGTCCCTTAGTGGAGAATCAACTCAAAATAATCCACAATAAGGGGATGCTATAGAACTACACATGCCCTCAATATCTCGTTGGTCTCAGTATCACCACAAAGAAGGTTTTGCTGACTTTGCCAGGGTCATTGGATTTATCAGGGGAATTCTCCTAGGATATCCTCCACAGACAGAGATTATGTTGAGATATGGTGACCAGTCAGCCTTTCACTGATGCCATTCTCACTTTTCTTCACCTGTACCTTTTTTACACAAATGGTGGACATTCCATGATCTTTGAAAGAAAATTATGTTTATTTCAATAGGGAAGTAACAATTTATTTCTACTTAAAATTAGATTTTTTTTTCTCTTTTTTGACTTCAATTTCTTATGTATCATCTTCAGATTGCTTTATCTGTTGAGCTATGCTTTCAAATTAGAGACAGAAATCTTTGAAGGATGTATTTTTAATCTGGTAGTATTCAGTTTTGCTAAGTTGATACAAATATCAACCTGCTCAACATTTTATGTTTTTATTTTACTTTGATCTTAAAAAAAAATTAATATCAGAAATATAGGACTGTCCTATTAAGACTTAGCAAGTCTAAGTTCAAGCTCCTGCACTGCCACATTCTGTCTAAAGAATATTGGGTAAATCAGAACAGACTGCGCTGCAGCTCCTCATCTCTAACAGAAGGATGGGACTTCCTTCATACAGAGGTAAAAAGATTAACCACAAAAGAGATTTTTCTCTCAGAAACACTGGTATAACTCCCCAGTACCTGATGAAGATTTCAAAATTGCTTCATTATCAGCATAGAGGGAACCAGGAAGAACTTGAGAAGAAAGCTAGTGCTGCTCAATATGGAGGGGCAGATTTTCCATATTTTCCCATTTTCCTAAAAGGGTCTCTGAAAGTTAAATTTCTACTGCATTTTCCTTCCAGTGGGTCAAAATTACATGGTCTGTCAGAGCTGTAATTAGTAGAAAACCAAGGAAAAGAAAAGAAGTTCCCCAAGTGTGTATTTGCTCCTCAGCTCCAAGCACAAGGAACTGTAGACCTTCAGTCAAGAGGTCTCAATTATTTCTAATATTTTTTACCACTGTAGTTGGGTATGAGGTGGTGGATTTACAATCACACCTATATAAATGAAGGAGCCATTTATGGACACAGAAGTAAATACTTAAGGAGTTGGATCACTGAGATTTCCAAGTACATTTCCATCTAAGAAGGCAAGACAACCAGAACCAGTTTGTCTTAGGAGGTCTGTTCTCTAACTGAATTTATGCTGTAATAACAAATAAGTACGAGACCTCATTGTGTTTCTATGTGACATTATTTTGAATGGATGTTTGAACTGCTGTTTTACAGTGAATTTCATGCAATGTAATGTTTAGTAGAGGTATACACAGGAATCCTTCTACATTTGGGAACTATGTTCCTCAGGGAGTTCCTATTACTTTAGAAACAAAAGTCACAATAGCTCTGAGACTTGGATATTATTAGACCAAATTTTCAGGTAAGCACTTAGATATGGACTGGCTTAACTTTTCCAAGGTTAATGTCAGTGAGGAATCAAAGGCTTTTTGCATCTGTGAAATTCACCTTCAGCCATTTTCCCAAGGGACAGCAGTCACTGGAAGGGCTGACAAGAGAACCTAAGAGTCCTGACCCATTCCTCTCCCCCAGCTTCCTGAACACACTGTCACAACACATACATTGCCCACAAGGCCCAAGCATGTTTTCTGTAGCGTGTGCATCAGTATTTGGAGCACTTACTGTCATGAGCAGCTTCTCCACACAGTCAGGGGACACACTGTGCAGATGGGTCAAATGAAGCTGGAGATGCATTTTGTTGCTGAGGACATCTTGGCAGAGGGGGCAGCAGATAACAGGTTGCATTGAGTGCTGTGACAGGACATGCATCTGGATACGATTTGGGTCCCTACCATTGTAGTTACAATAAGGACATTGATAGAACTGAAAAGAAATCAAGTTAAGATGCAGGCTATTAGTCAATGTGCTTTTTATAACTTGCTGATATAGCTATTTTAACAGCATATCATCTCTGTTTCATTCTTGAGTTATTTGAAAAAGAGTTCTAGAATGCAATTAAATTGTTACATTTCCTTTTACCTGCTCATGACAAAATTTATTGTCCTCTGGAGGCTTTGATTTTTTAGCTGCACCATCCTCTTCTTTTGCCAGAAGAAGCTGCTGTGCCCCTACCACAGTGTTTGCTTTTGGTTCCTTCTCTGGTGTGACTATTCCTGTTTTGAAAACATAATTTTTGAGAACATGTTTTAAATGTAAAAATATCCTGGTTTACAAAGAGGCTCTGACTTCAAAGGTCTGTATTGTCTTTGAGGGTCTTTTTTTGTTTGCTTGCTTGTTTTTTAAACACTGAGAAAAAAATAAAGATGAATAAAACAAGTCTGGTAAGCACAAAGGTGAAAATACACTTTTATTCTTGATACTCTATAAATACATTTAAAAATGGACTCTCCTCTACTGTTTAGATAACCCTAGGTTGCCTTTAAAGATTAATCAATAATGTTCTTTCTTTAGCAGCTCAGTATGAATTTGTCTATTACATTAAAACAAATCAGCTTTTGCTTAAAAAGCCTGTTTTCCAAATAATTAATTTGCTGCTGTTTAATTACCCTCTCTCTTTTCTAAACTGTCTGAGCAATATGATTATTGTGCTGTTTTGATAACTCCTGTCTGGTTACTATTCCGAAGCTAAATATAGCGAGGCTTTAAAAGAAATACTGTGGAGAATAGGATTTCAGAGCTAACTTAATATTAATTATATACAAAGATCGGTCATTTGGGATTGCTTTAGATGTTTACACTGTGAATTCTTATAGTCTGGCATTTGTGATCAAAACCAGAATATAATTGTTTACTATAGATAGTTGTACTATTAAGTATTAAATACTATATTTAATATTATGCCTGAGCTAGCTGTGTAATGCGGCCCAGTCTTGCACACATCAAAGAAAAGAGTGCAATTCTAATTTCCCAGTCCATCAGAAAATTCTTTCCAGCGTCAATTTGCCAGATAATCTCTTCTGCTAGGCTGGATATTACAAGAGCATTGGGTAGGCATGTCACATACATCTCACGACAAACACAAAACCTCATTTACCAACCATTCCAATCTCATCATAGTGCGGCATCATCTGACCTTTTTTCTGCTGTTTATTATGAGTATTTCTAATTTTAACTTTCAATTTTCACCATCTTCCAGTCAATTTGCAACTAAATTATTTCCAGGGTGAGGACACTATCACTGGACACTGGGTGCAAATACATCTTGAAATGCAATGAAGCTAAACCATTGATTGCTATCAGACCCAACGTAAATATATAGTCCAGGGGTAATCTGATTGTATGCTGTGCATGAAGATTTATCTTGATTTTTTTCAATCCACATAACGTTCATATAAATGAACAAATTGTACCTCATTGCACAATAACCTAGGATTAATTTAAAAATAAGGTCATGGACATTTTGGCAACAAAGTAAATAAGAACAAAGGAAACACAAACTCAAGAACTTTTTATTATCATTATTTTCATATAGACTTTGTGCAATATTTGATCTTACACAACATTAAAGAGAAGCAAAATAAGAGAACAGTTTTCAAGGTAAACACCAAATCCTCATGGTAAAATAATGACTAATTGAAAACTGAATCATACAGGGACATTTTCTGAAGGGCACTTTAAAAAAAAACAACAACAACAAGCATAAAACAAGTTTTATGGCTTACACCTTAATGGTGATTTCCCCACACATTGACTTTCATTTCTAAGTTGTTAATTATTTCTTTTGATGTAATTTAGACCAGTAATTTTTGCATGTTCTAGCCCAAATTAAAGCTTATTCCTGCCATATTTCCCTATTTATATATTCATCAATTCATCATCATATGTTTATCATCTGAACAAGTCCCTTTTTGGAGCCTCCTGAATTTTTGCACTCTCAGGAGCAGATCTTGGAGGCCTCTTTTAGACTGCTCAGTCACTGTTGGGCCAACAACCCAAAGGGCAACCTATGCTTAAAGGTAAAATCTACGTGATGAAATCACATAGGGCACCATTTTATTACTCACTTTGCTTTATGACTATTAATAGAGTACTCCCTGGCCTATTTGTATTTACATATTATTTAAGTATCTTAACTGTGAGAATTATGGGAAATAATACTATGTATTAATAGAGAGAAAGGTTGTGTCTGGGTTTTTAGAAAAACAGATTGAAATTATTACCCTCTTTTTATTTCCAACTGTCAAAAACATCTCTACTGTTTCTTTCTTTACAGTATGTCACTTTTAAGATATCCTTTTTAAAGACAAATGGGCCAGAATCTCAGTTGATGCAAACAGACACTGTTATACAGGAAGCTGAATATAAAAACAAAATGGAAATATTCTGCCTTCTCTTCCTCTCATCACACTGATGATTGTTTTCAACTAGTTGTTACAGAAATTACAAACCAAGTTCTCCTTCAAAATTTACTTGTGAAAATGCATCTAACTGCATTTTGGCGCTGCTAGTGAAATTTATCTTGAAGCGCACTCTGCGTGTGCCTGGGCACACACAAGGTTAATATTACACATCATCTTCCACCACAGGATGGAATAACTTAATTACTTCAAAGGGCCTATAATAATCATGAAACACATAGTTCTTGCTTCTATAAAAACAAGGGGGGGGGTTGGTTAAATTTCTTTTGCGGTTAATATAATAAAACAGTGGAGTTATAAAACACTGTGCTGGGGTCAATAAATGCATAACAAAGCACAGCTTTTTACAATGTTTACTATGATATTTATATAAACTGTCAAAGTTTACAGAGGCTTTGTTGTTTTTGTTGTCGTTTGGCTCTGGATTCATTCAACCTCAAGCACTGTTATTTCTTATATGACTGAAGTTGCATCTGGCCAATAGTAATGTAACTGATTCTGGGACTTATGGTGAGCTTTAAAGGAAAGAAAAAGGGTGCTTGATTTTGCCCTCTGGCACAGGGGAGTCACTTGCCCCTGCACACGGAGAAGACCAGAGTCCTCATGCCACAGTGAACATGACAAAAGCAGAGTTCAACTTCTTATCCAATGGTCGAGCTACTAGCACTCCATTCCTTGTCTCACTGTATCAACGCTCTGCTTTCCATGTTCAATTCACATTTTTAAGGAGCTTTGGTAGAAAAGCTGTAAACACCTCTGGTCTTCTACAAAGGGTATCAAAGGAGGAGGGAAAGAGAAGGGAAAATACCCTGGTTTTCAGCATACTGTGTGCACTCTTTTCATAGCTACATGTTCCACTGCCATGCCATTCTTACCAGGCAGTTGTAGTAAAAAACTAAATCCAGTTGTTATCCATGTTTTAAATACTAACTTTTTATTCTTGAGACACATTATTTGTAGGTTTGTTTTTTTTTTTAAATTGTGAAATACATCAGAAATTCTTTTTATAATACAAAATACGCATCTTATTTTAGATTAATAATGCAATTTCAATACATTTAGCTCAAAAAGTAAGTTTAATTATAAATAAGTGCCATGAAATAGACTAGGCAATCATTGCCTGTCAGTATCAGAATTACTTAACTTGTGTAGGATTGCTAATATAAAAATGACACAATTTACTGCAATTCAGATGTCATCACCTTTCCAATATACGTTGAAGCCCCAAAATAAAAATATTTGTATGACTAATAAGAAGGAGAAAGTTAATAAAGTACATATACTAGTAAGAAAAAAATCCTGGAAAAGCCATGATAAAACCACTATTTTCTTATTTATAAATCTTTGTATTTGATAAAGATTGCATAATTTAAGACTTCTGACACATCAGATGATGTTATTCAGACTCAAAATAATTCTAAAATTATAATTACTGGTAGAGTATTCTTTCTAATTAGAGTAGAATGAAAGGATAATTTTCATTGCAATAATGAAGGTTAATTTCCATCCTTCCTCATGTTTACTACCTTATTAAAAAGTGCTCCCCTTAGCCATGGCAGAGACATATTACATTTTCAATGCAAATGTATTAATCTGGATAAATTCCATATTAATTCTTGCACTGCATAGAGCTGTAATTTGGATTATAATTAATCTAAAGTGGCACTAGATTTAAATGACAATATAAATGAGGCATTAGTAGGCTTTTCTATTCTGAATGAATATTCAACAAATATAACTTGCATATTGCCAAGTCGCATTTTGAAAGCTCTTCTCCTTGAGATAAGGTAAGCAACGCAGCACAACAGCTTACACAAACACACTGTTACTAAATACATGTTAATCCTTTCTTGTCTAATAGATTCTATGCTAAAGAAGGGTCACACCACTTTCCTGTCTAACTTGTTAGTATTGTGATTAATTTATTGGTTTTCCTGAGATTTCTTTGGCAAGACTTGCAACACTCAATTCATGAGAAAGCCCAAATTAACATTCAATTATACAGAAGCAGTTATGCAGTCATTAGAAATACTTGTCAGCTCAGTGAAAATTAAGATGATGGTCGGAATGTTACATATGTAGAATTAATTTAGATTAGGAAAATAAAATTCTCCAAAAGATTCAGGATTTTACAGTACAAACTATTTTCTGCAAAGCACAAAGGCAATCATGTATTTCAGCCCTTGTTTTTATATGAATCTTACTGCAAAGTTATTTGTGTAATTGCTGACACGGGAATGCAGAACAATTATGCTGGTTTTTTGTAGTGCACCCAGTAGGCATCTAGATATAGGTTTGTCCTAATTAAACTTGGCCCTTATGAGTGGCTAATCCTGATGGAATTTTGAGAATTCCCTTTCAGTATTTTTTTTCTAGATTCCATTTTCTTATTTTTTCTATTTTTTTCTCTTTTTTTTTTTTTTGGCTGGAGCTTTAATACCATATCCTTTCCTGAACAATTATAAATGGACCAGCCTAAGAAAGAGAGAGGGCTGCTAAATTCCCTGAAGTGGTTCATATTGTCCCCTAGACGAGGCGTATGGTAGGAAATGCAGGCTGCAAGTGGCTGTCACCCGTCTCCTGGGGAGTGTCCAGGCCAGCCCCTGAGGAGACTGCGGAGAAGGACTTGTGACAGCCTGGGAGCATGGCTTTACTGCACTGCAGACGGTTCTGACCAAGTCAGAGAGCCAGCCAAGGGGAATATATATTTTAAACCACAACACAGCTTCTTGCTCAACATCATCCTTGTCATCATCGGCCTTCCCTCAGTCTCTTGATTTCAAAAAATAAAGTGACTGAAGAGCAGCCGAGGTTGTAAACTGTGATGGGTACTGACCTTAGCCCGTCAACAAGCAAACTTAAAAGGAAGCTTTAATCTTTAAGTCAGTCTTCTGAACTGACTTGGCATAGAAAGTACCATTTATAATTTTTTTTTGAAAATAAATTCAAAAATGTTTAATATGTAAAGAGCAAATTGTAGTATGGGTGAATTTGGGTGTAAAGGAACTCAGATGTAAAATGATATTTTTTCTACAACTATATGTCTTTATGGATAACACAACCTCCTTTGTATGCTGCTGTCATCAGCATACAAGGAAAAGATATATGACTACCTGAAACTAATAGGCTTCAACCTGTTTCAGCACTTCTTCTGCTTCAGTGAATCCAACATAATGTAACTAGGTATAGCGTGCAGCAAAAGTAGCCAATGTAATATTCATTGTGACCATAGATTTCCATCTCATACATAAAAAGCATGGGTGAAGTCACATATTTGCCAAATCAAACACAGAAAAAGCCTTGGGTATCTACACCAGATGCTGGCCCTATGTTTGTTTGTGCACAAGTAAATGTCATGACATAGAGGTTTTGTTTTCAAAGACAGTAGCTTTCATTACTGGGCTTCGTCTATTCCAGGAGATCAAAATTACCCAACCCATAATCCGTTTTCAATGATATTTCCTCTTTCTTAGGCTGAATCATCTGTAAACTTTTTCACTGGATTTTGTGTATTTTTTTGTAAATGCCTCAAATAAATGCCTAGGAAGAGGCCAAATTCTTGGGAGTAACTAATCTGTGAGCAAGAGCAAAAAATAATAACAAAAAAGCCCCACATTCTTTGGGTTAAAAGGGGGGCAAAACCTGATTGAAGAAAAAATTCAAGTGGTACCTAATCCTATGCTTATGAAAAATTAATATGCCATCAGAGGAATCACAAGTACAGCAAAGATTAATGAAAGGCGCTTAAAAAATTACAAGCACACAAACTGATTTGATTAAAAAATAATCTCACTGGTCGTCCTGTAATATTCTTCAACTTATCCGCATCTATCCTGTCAGATGGTTATGATTAAAAATAGGTCAATGGGAGGCTACTGATAGAAATCACATGCAAAATGCACATGCAATGAATAGTAGTGGGACTGTCCAGACAGTTTAAAATGAAAGAGCATTTCATAAGTTAAAAAAGGGGGAAAACAAAATTCTAGCATCTTACCAGAGTCTTTACTAGATTTTTTGCCTTCACTATTGTCTCTCTCACTTGAGTCTTTATCATCAGCCACAGCCACTGATGTACTTTTAGCAGACCCTTCTGTGTCTTCACCTTGTTCTTCTGTGGACAAACACAGAAAAAATCTCAGAAAAGGAACTCAGTGACCAGTTAACAGCAGTTAAAAAATATGTCCTGTAATAAGAACAGCACTAACAGAAGGTGGCAAAATAGGGGGGAAGAAGGGTTGGGGGGAAGAAAAGGGAAAGAACAGTGCTTTAAAGATGTTGGATATTAATTCTAAAAAATTTGCAATATTTCAAAATCTGACTGTGTCTTTACAAGAGTACCTGCTTTCCCCCAGAGTGACAGATTTAAAGCCTGTCATTTCATATTCTTTGGCTAGAAATGATTTGTGTTAAAATACATGCACATGCATGCACACACACGCATACACACACACACATACACCCCCCACAGGCTGGAACAAAAGCAAGCACATGTAAAAATGCATCTTGGAGCCAAAAAAAAAAAAAAAAAAAAAAAAAAAAAAAAAAAAAAAAAAGGAGATCTCAAATATAAATCCTATTAGTGCAGCAGTATCCCGCTAATTGCAGTAAGTAAGTATTAGGTATTAGGTACTGTATTAAATATAAACCTCTGGCTTTGCGGGAGAAGTCTCAAATTTTGTCTCCAGGGGGAGCCATTCAGGATAAATGATGCAACTTGGTGCACGGCTTCTGAGGAAGCAGCATTACCCACACCTCACTTACGTGTTCACACCAGCTAGATTACATGGAAATCTTCACAGTAACTCAAGCCCATTTAATTATTCGGTAAATCTTAGCTATGCTGCTACTGGTGGATTAATCTGTTTATGCAGTTAGCTTCTATGCTGGGGCTGTGTAGCACTAATCCGTGAAAGGCCCACTGTTCCTTTTCATCCTGTGATCATTTGTCTCTCACTGTGCTGATGTCACATTTTAATGAATTTTTAGCAATCTGAGTAATGCCAGATAACCAGACTTGCAACTCCCTACAGCACAGCATGCTGTTTTCATTGCAGCACACATACACACAAAAAAATAAAAATCATATTTCCCCGTTCAGGTAGGAATTATATAAATTAGGAGGTGAACGTAAAATGGGATTCGAAGCACCAGGCCGCTCGATTTCATAAAATCTTTAATGACCATATAAATTAACCCTGGAAAGGCAAAAGGTCACAGACACACATTTGCATACACTCTTCTATTCACTTTTGATAAGCAGAGCTTTTATGCAGGGAACATGATACAATTAACCCTTCAGGAACCATACAAAATGCAGCTACCGACATTTTAAGTGTCAAGCATTAACTGAAAATTACACACTGCATAAAATTTTCATTGTAAATGCTATAGTGATTGAAAGGGGAAATAGTGGCCCTCTTCGCACCCCATGTTTTATTAATAACATTCTGACAGCCGAATGAAATATCCTCTGTCATATGTAGCAGCTGAGCACAAAAAAATTGCTGCCTATTGCCTTACTGCCAGCCATACACTGAAACCCTATGCCTAGGCAAACAGCCCCTCAGATCGATGTGGCAAACCTATCCGATTCTCAACTCTCTACAAAACCTTTTGTAAATCGGAAGAGAAAAACACAGCTGCAATTTTGGAAACCAACCTTCTCCCCCAGCCAAAAAAAAAAAAATCCTGACCACAGATCAATGTGTTTTGCATTGACATGGAAATACAATAGGTTAGGACTAAGCATGTGTGTCCACTTTCTGAAACAATGCAGGGAGAAAGATGGTCCCTCTTTTTAAAATAATTTCATATTAAAAAAAAAAAAAATTCCATGCGAATGGGAAGCCCACTCATGCTGTGTGAGCGCTCTCGTCCCACGCCGATAGCTAATCACACATGGCAGGGATCCCCGCGCAGCCGGAGCGCGGCTGGGTGGCGGGAGCGCCTCGGGATGCTGCGCGCCTCGGGATGCTGCGCGCCTCTGATCACGCCTGGCAAGGGCTGTGCCGGCGCTGGGCGCGCACACACCAGGCTCCTACCCAGGGTCGGGCCCCGTGGCCTCACGGAGCCGATGGCAATCCCTTTTTGACTCATCCTTGGGAGTGGACGCATTGCTTCTTTTACTAGATTTACTGGCCCAATCCCCCTGGGCTGGAAAATGAAGTGTCAAAGTGCTACTGAGTGTCCTTATCTTGAGGGGACATAAAATTGTAAGGGCTATCGTGGCACACATTAATAAAACATTGTGTGCGTGTCAGGCAAAGAGAAAGAAAATTATGAAGGTACTAAAAGAAAAGCTACAGTATCATCTGGGTCTCATCAGACAATTTTTGCAGGGTGCTCTCCTGTTTTTCTGGTATGTGTTTTAAGTGTGAGAGAAATTCCCAGACATGTTCTCCTATACATCATCGTGGTGTCTGACCTCAGCCTGACCCTGGCAACAGTTTGAGAAATCTGAATGTGAACAAAGACTCTGTGTCAGCAGCAGGGAGAGATTGCGGGATAGACTTTCCCCATCAACTTAATCGCAAACAGCAGTTCTGAGGCCATAACTTTACAGGGCTGCACCAAGCCACAAACACATAACCTTTAGAGGTGAAACTGCCCCTCGCTCCCCACCCCCCCTTCTGTGATTTTTCTCAGTCTTGTGGTGCTCCCTTTGATGTAGCAAGGCAATTAGCTGTAATGTTCAAGTACTGCAGACCTGTTTTATGGTTTGGAAGGTGAGAGCTGTTTATTACAGGTAGGCTCCTGGGGGCCATAAAGGCTTTGCAAATTTTTAATCATGCAAAAAACTAATCAAAATGTAACTTATACACACCATAAAAATTAATATCATTATTATGCATGGTATAAATTGCCTGCCTTGGCTTTCAATGGCACTCCCTTCTAGAAAATACATTTGGCATTCATTTCAGAAATATGTATGGCATTCACTTCAGAAGTAAATTTCATAGACAGAAATGATAATACAACTTCTCCTATTTTCCTTCAAAATTATGGAAAGGTTGTCTGAGACTCGCACTGTCACGACATATATCAAAGGGACACGATGGAAATAAAACAGCTCTAACTTAAAAGCAGTTAGCAAATTACAAAAAATGCTGAAGACCTTTTGTCAGAACAGATATTGAGGAAATGTAACTATCAAAGACATTACATTCCTATGCCAGAACGCGACAAATATTTTTTTTAGCAACATTTTTGTTCTTACTACATGCGCCAACCAACAAGAATACCATGCAGAAATAAAAATCGGATGGCCCCTACTCAATGACACAAAATATGAAGTATTATGTATGGACAAAACACAGTACGATTGTGCTACAGATTCCAGAATTAAGTTCCAACATTCTGTTTCAAATTTACAAGAGTCCAGCCTATATACATTTACAAATGTCAGCTTTGAAAATGAATAGAGCACCCAATTCAAATGCACTTTAATGGCTTTAATAACACTTACTATTGCAATATGATATTTTATTCACACCTGTTTTTATTTTGTCCAAATGTTGAAAATTTCTTTTGATGTTGGATGTCTTGAATTTAGCCATTATCAACCTTTTGCCTTACAATTGACTTAGAATTAAACATAAAAATTAGGTTAGCAGCATTCTGCACTAAAACTGTGAAATAAGGAAAAATGAAAAATTCTTGTGTCAGAGGTAACATTAATCAGTTGATATTGTATATTCCATATTTTATGTTGCATACTTTAGTATTTTAATCTACACACAGGTCTAATTCTGTACTGATTTATGAAAAAAGACCCTTGTGATTTTCCTCAGTCCAATGAAGTCAAGATGTGTGAAGATTTCAATTGCAAAATCCAGGCCTCGGCCAAAGCTGATTAGCAGGTACCAGCAAAAAAATTAGATAAATATTCATACATATGTTAGGAGATGACTTATGGAGGTTTGATTTAAGGAACAGATACATACACCACAAACAAGGGAGGGTATGCAGGAAAGTGTAAACTTTTTAAAATGAAATAATTATTAGTAAAACAAGATCAGGATGAGTAGAAACAATCTTCTCACCTTTAATTTAAATGCATTGTGATAATCACAGGGGCAATCGCCTTTCCCTGTGTTTTATCAGAGAAGTTTCCCTACTGATAAGCAGCACTGGGAGTCTGTCTTCTAGTCTGTTTAAAAAAGCATATTGTTTTCAGGGGTTGATTTTGGTTCCTTTGGGGTTTTGTACATCATTGATATATAAATTAACAGCCAGTAGTTCCTGTTTTGGTCCTGGATTATTTTGTTGTTGTTGTTGTTGGTATCCCTTTTGCCCTCTACAAATTGCAAGTAATTTCCTAAATAAGGATGATCTACTGGTTGTGGGTGAGTAATTGTGGTTATGAGAGAGAAAACAAGATTAAGCAAGTGTTTGTGGCTGAGGGCCGGATGGATGGGGAACAAATAAATCAATCGACTGAAGTAGTAAGCAAATAAATATGAAATGAGAGAGAGATTTAAAAAAATAATTGTGTTTTTTTTTTACTTAATATATTCAATAAGTAGCTGAATCTAAGGTACCCATAAGTGTTCAGCACAGGTGTATCCTAGGTTCAACCAGTAGAGTGAATAGCTTATTAACCATCCAGATAAGAAGGTAACCACTAGTAAAGGATAATAGTAGGGTTTAGATTGGAGGGATGGACAGACAACAGATAATGGAGGAAAAGGAGAAACAATGGAAAACAAAGAAAAACCCACAGACTACGCAAAAGAAGTAAAAGTTAAGTAAAAGCAGACCTTGTGGACTGCCTTCTGGGCTATCCTAGTTATACTACTTTGCTGATAAACTCTTCCTGACTCCTGCATTGTCATTTATTCACCCAAATATTCCAGAAAGTATTTGTTCTATATTCTGGCTGGCCTTGCAGAGGATGACTGAGGAATGGGATGCCTCACTCATTCAGGATCTTGACTGCATCCTCTAGTGGTCATATTTCATCTTCAAACAGGATTTCTAATTTCTCCTTTAGGGACTCGGGGTGAATAAAGGCACCAACCCGTTAATAACTGTTTGTAATCACTGTGTTATATTCAGAACTAGAGCTCTTAGAAAGCTGAACTTCCCACAAACAAGCCTATAATTAAGTGATGATCATCATATTGACCAGAAAGTGCTAACTGGCAGTTATTATCAAATTGTATCATTTTGTTTTGTGGTGCATCATTTGAATTTTTATGGCAGCCTAATGCTTCTCACTGAAATGTATCAGTGTGCCAGGGGAGGCCGACTGCAAAGCTGGCTGGACAGAGTGTGCTGTGGTGAGTCCTTCCCAAAGAGTGTCACAAATCACACCCACTTTATCCACCCACTCCACCCAGCAGCCTGTACTCCCCACTTGCCACACTCAGCCTCACCCCTCTGGCTGATGGAGGGAGGCAGCTCTCATCTACCCTACTTGGTTTTACTTCTTAGCTCTGGAAGGCAGAAAACATTCACCATCACCAGCTAATCTGCCCAGCACTTCATTATTTCCTAATCTAGTTTACTGTATTTCTTTAAATTATTTTTTAAACTGCAGTCTACTTCCAGCTGCTGGAAAAGGAATGTTCTCCCCAGAAGTTTGGAGGGGTGGGGTGTCTTTTCCACTCCATTGCTGTGCAAGCTCTCCCTCCCTCTCGTTGCTGCCTGGGATTGTCTGCTTTCTAGTCTCATTCCCGTAGTCTCAGAGCAAATCACGAAAAGAAGAATGTTTTACTCTGATAATAGTGCAAATGTGGAAAAGAATTGTTGGTAAGCTTATGCTGAGCCATACTGATTTATCAGAAAATAGGAAAATTTGTGGTTTGTATTTTTGTTGTTTTATTTCTACATTAATATTTTATCAAATATTTTGCAAGGAGCAAAAGAAGCATATGCTGACAAAACCATTAACAGAGAATGTCAGCTATTCAGAATGAAACTCAGAAATGCTTTCCAGATGTGATTGGAGATGTACAGTTAATCATTTATTATGCAGAAAGGGATACTTTTCTTACTTGGCCATCTCTAGAAAGGCATTGAAGCATGAAACTATATTGAGAATAGTCTAACTTTTCCAACTGATCATTACTTTTCTTTTGGCTGCCATTATGGGTCATAGAAAATACTGTTTCCCCCATCAGCATAAAGCATGAAGAGCACTACCATTGTCTGACTTGAAGACTAATACATTTCCATCAAGGTGATGTAGAAAAGAAAATTAAACCTCATTGTTAATTCTTATTCAACATGCTGGATATAGCCTGCCTAATTTCAGGTATTGCTCTAAGTTTATTCTCTGTGGAGGGAGACACAGATAACTTAAGGGCACAATTCTGACTTTACATAGGTGAATTGCTAATTGCTTCCTGATTGTAGAAGGATTTTAAAATGAAGTTTAGTGTTTGGAATGAAGACTTTTCACCTGGGCACTGCTGCTAAACACTGGAAGTTAGGTGGGTGAACCTAAGCCTGACCTAAAGCTCAGAAAGTCAAGGAGGGTTTCTCATAACATTCACCAGGGTCCTGGATGTTCATTTCAAGCCAGTGGATAAAAAAAGCAAAATAATGGATCTTCACAGTTTCATTCATTTTACTTTACTTTTTCTATTTTGTTTTTCAATATGTGTGTTCAATGTCCCTTCAGACACAAACACTTCTACCGTCTCTAATTTCTTGCATTTTTTCCTACCTAATCTGCGTTTTCAACATACCATGTAAGTGGTGAGTCTCCCATTCACAATTTCCAGAAAAATCCTTTCTGAGTTTATTTACAAAGAAATCACAATGTTAATTAAGAACTCATTTAAAATGTCATTTAAATGATGTATTTTATTAGTGACTCAGTTTGGAGATGTCTCTCTGAAAAACACTGTAAAATCCTTTTTATTTACCTTGCAGACTTATTCACCTCTTTTTGGCTCGCTAACAGTATGTCTCTGAAATTATCTGTAAAGAATTCTGTTAGTGCATATATTTCTTCTTTGTCTTTTGAGAATACTAGAGTAAAAGAATTTATTTTCTTTGCCATCTCCTGATCATTTTGGAATGACTATTCTCTGGTGGTCTAGCAGACCTAATGACTCCTGCAGGCTTTCTATTTCTGAGATACTTAAACAATTCCTGTTTAGCTTTTCTAGGTACCTCCACATATTTTGTCCTCACAGCCAATCTCTACATTCAGTTTTATTAATATCACTTTGGTTGTATTTCCACTTTTAAGGATACTTTTTCTGACCTGAATAAATTCTTGTACTATGTCTTGGAAGGTAGCTAACTACAGCCCTCTCATTTAAACATTCCTCTATCTTGATGCTACATGTAACAGAACAAAGTAGGTGATATATTTATACAGAAAAACATTTTTCCTGAACAAAAACTTTCTGAATTTTTAAAAAATAATCTTTACAGAATTATTAATTGGAGGATTGAAGTGAGGGGGGTGTTGGTTTGTTTGTTTTCTACTATTACCTGACAAGTAGTTATATAGCAATCCATGGATTTGTTTTTTTTTACAAGCCTACTTGCTGCAAATATTACTTTAAATTCAGCTTCTTTAACATATATGTACATGAAGTGGCTCTTGTTTTTGGTTGGGGTTTTTTTTCAGAAAGACAACACAGGTGCTATTTCAGCTTTTCCTCCAACCCAGATCACAATGTGGGAGTGATTTGTAAGAATCTTCACCAAGACATCCACTGAAAATTACTCCAAAAAATCTTCTGTAAAAACTGGATTTCCTGGCTCAGCTGGAGCTGTACTATTAAAAATATAGTGTACTAACACATGGTCAAACTCCTCTGACAGGAGGAAAAGATAAAAGTCTGCTCATCAAAACCAGTAAAAGTAGTAAAAAACAGCAGTACATTCCTGCTTTCTTGATGTCTCTTAGCCTCTTTTGTTACTGTCTTTCCTTGCTTTCTCAAAATTCAGACAACAAACTTTCATGTAATAACATGACTATTATGAAGTTTTGTAGAATGTTCCAGTATTACAGCATTTTTGTGTGCTTGAGATGCATAGCCATAACATCACAAATCTCTATCCCCTTTCCACAGTAGCAGGATACTTTCAATTCCAGTACTTCAGTGCCTCAATACCTCAACCTGATCTTTTCTTGCTGCATTTTGAGGTCAGGAGTTACACTATACTATTGATTAATACGAGTCCACTGCCAAGTTTGTTGGAGACACTTTGATAGCATACTCTGAAGATGAGCAGTTATCACTTGGTTCTCAGCACAATGATGCGTGACTCACGAATACTGAAATAGAGGAGATGGCAGACATAGATTTTCTGAATTCAAAAATGCTGATTATACCCAGGGGTTCTCCCAGGACCAAGTCAAGCATTTCAGGTCACCCAGTCTTGCTGTAAAGCTACCTGTATCAGAGCAACAGAAGGGCATGATTTGCCTTAGTTTGTATCCACTTTACTTTTTACTGAACCAGCAGAACATAATGGATAATGTCTTCCATCTTTCCTTTCTTCTTTCCTTCAGTTAAGTTTTTCAATTCTCATTGTCCTGTGTACTGCACTACTCTTACCTTTCCTAAATGTTGATCTAATTTGAATGTTCTTTCTTCCACACACGGCACATGCCAATTTTCGTTGTCAACAATATAATTCTACCTTCCTGGAAGCAGAGGACATCCCTTGCCTATGGACTCCTCACTCACAACTGCCTAATGAGTACAAATCTTCAGTGCCAATCTAGCTAAAGTCCTGAAATGCCTTGAGAGGTGGCTCTGTTGATACCACTGAAAATACCTCAGAGAAAGCTTCTGAACAAGACCTGAACTTAACATTTGTTTTTAATGTCTTTAGAAAAGTAGATAGAAGGACCCATTTGCAAGTGGAATCCAGACTTCCCAGTATACATATGCCTTTTCATTTGCTTATAGCTTCAAAAAATTTTAAGTGTTTGAGCTGAAATCTGCTGTGCTGAATCCCTGTTGCAGGCTGGATAGCATGTGTTTTTTAAAATTTATTTAATTTCAGCCAAACTGATTAATCTACTTCTAAGAATAGGATTAGGACAAATACATACATTTTGGAAATCTTTAATGTTCCAGTGATTTTAATCTGGAACCCAAAATCTGGCAGACAGGATGATGTCTGGCATGTGGTACATTGGATTAAACTGTCCAAATTCAGCCAAGCAATATATCTTTTAAAAATTCTACTTACCCATGCTCAGAAAAGCTCCCTGCTCTGAAGAGCTGACATTCTGCTAGGAATCTGTAATCACTGAAGACACTCACACCCCCCACAGTGCTGAGAGCTCACCAAAGTGCACAGGCAGTCACATCCCACTGAGCTTCCACAAACCTCTTCACCCAGTTCCTGTGTGTACTAACCAATGCACATTCCCTCCTCAAACAGGGACTACTACTTAAATAGGTCTTCTAAAATCCAAATTCTCCTGGCAGATTCCCTGCACAACTAGACTGAAACCACACTGTCCTTACTATGGTAAACTCAATCTTTCCATTACTATTATTATTATTATTATTATTATTAATCATTGTAGTGGGGGCTGGCAGCTCTAGGAGAGCAAACGCAGCATGTTCTCCCTAGGAACAGAGGTTCATAGGTGCTTACAGGTTGGCAGGAGCAAAATTTGCATGGAAGGGAGGTTCTGGGGTCAGAAAAAGAACTGGGAAAAAGTAAGCAGAATATGGTCTGAGGAAAAGAACATGAAAGACCAGGAGATGGGGAAGGTAGGAGAAACTGAGGTGAAAATTAGGTTCAAATGAAAAAGAGATAGAAGGCTAGAGAGTAGGACTATAATCAGCCACACACCAAACTATAGCACCAAACTGGACTGCAGGAAATAGACCTGGCTGGGACCAAAAGTAAAAAAAAATGCACAGAGAAAATAATAGGTAAAGACAATGATTATTAGGCAGTGAGATTAGAAACTTAATTTAGAAAAATACGGTGTCCCCCACAGCCCAATATTAGATCCCTGATTTTTTGTTGTTATAAATCATTTTCTTGCTTATTGCACTACCTTTGACCAGTGTTTATACATAGAGAAGACAAAAACATTCTGCTACTCTCAGCTGCTGTGCTAGCTTTAGTAAGGGGGTCTGTGTAGCAAATTCAAACTCAGTGATGTTTCATGTGACCTTTAGTAGAGTACTTCATGGTCAATTATTTTTTCCCAGTTTAAATCTTAATATCTATGGGGCCGTAGATGCAAATCCTACCCTCCCCCTTATGTTTTTAGAGCTATTAATAATATCACAGAAGTAAAATACCTTAATATTTTAAAAAATATTCTTCCCTTCTGACACAATATTCAATATCTTGATTGTTTGCCTTATGCAAAACTTCTTGCCTCATTCACTGCACAAAACTATTGATACTTATTTAGTGAAAAGCTTTTTACCTTACGGTTTAACATGAAGCCACATGTTCTACTTACTACATCTCTTCAACTTATTCTGAAAGTCAAATTATTCTTTTCATTATTGACTTCTTATTGCTGCACAAACATTAATGAATTTATCTTCATTATCTCCTAAGAGATGAGTAGGCAATTCTGCAATTTCAGAAAGGGAAGTTATACAGAAATAGAGGTTAAAAAAATCTAACTTGGAGAACCCAGTTCAATACAGATGGGACCCAATTTTTTCAAAGTACATAGCACTATATAGCACTTAATATGCTCAAAGCACAGCACTGATTGCTTTCATTTGCAGCTCTGTGTGTTCAGCACTTATTTAACACTATCGTAGAGCCTCCAATCAAGCACTTAGAAAATGAAGGCCACACAGTTAGTGAACTCCTATGAAAAGGCTGGGTAAGGTGACCTGCTTAGGGGGAAAAAAAAAAAGAACTATCCAGCAGAAACAGATATGGAAGCAAGTTTTTCATTGTCCTAAATATACCACATTATTTTTCTTCATACTCTATGCACAAGGATTGTCCTGCACTAAGTAGGCTAAAGTTTACAGGGATGATGTGAATAATAGCATAACATTTTACTGATTTACTTTACTATACTAGATCCAACCTTGCCAATTTAGGAGTAGTATTAAGACATAGGACTTATGAATTTAGGAATAACACAGGGACTATAGTTGACAAATATCACAGTGAGGTTGATATCTGTTCTAATACGGATGAAATGTAATAATGTTGAGTTGGCAAAAAGTGTTTTCAGACACAATAATCAACTCATATATGTCGTAATTACAAAAAATACTGTAGCTTTTCTTATGATGGAAAGAGACCAGGAAAGATGAGACACAATTACAACTGGGGAGATGTGCTACATTTGTGAAAATTATTGTTTTCTTTTTGAAACAAGATGTTTTGATCACTTCAGCATAAATTAGTTCCACAGTTATCACTAAGATGAAAAATAGAAAAAAATTAGATATGGACTTTTAAAAGCATTGGCATCGATATTCTTTGGTTGAGTAAAGGTATTCACAGGAGTTGAAATCTTCAGAGGTCATACTGCAGAAAAATGGGCTTAAGTGAACACACCACATTGGATTTCCAGAAGTGCTCAGTGTTAATCTTAGCACCCATGGGCTGAAAGCTGAGCAGTTTTGAGAATCTCCACAGTCTCAGAGGAATTAGCAAAACACCACACATTAGGCTCAGAGGATTTTTACCAATGCAAAATAGATGGTCAACACCTGGACTTTAAGCAGATTTTATAGTCCTCATAAAACATATCCTCCATACACACCAACCTACAAATATATTGAGAAAGTTTCACTCATTTCAAATCATGTGTGCACAAAGCCATGTGTGCTGGGCTTTGAGGTCTGGGGATTATAATAGCCACTCGTTTATAGCAGTATTTCACTTGAAAAGTGGAACATGATGTGAAGCAAGCAGCACATAACTTCCAAAACCAGGAGAAAAAAAAAACCAAAACCCTATGAAGTTTCTTATTATAAGAGCAAGATTAATTTAGGCACCTTCATAAAAAAATAAAATAAATTCTGCTGCTTACTGTATACTTAATCCATGCATCTTTAAAGACTTCTATTTTTAGTCTCATACAGCATCTGAGCATAGAATGTTGAGATATTTTTTAGATATGGGTAAAAGAGCTTGAGTTTGGTTTCTACATCTTCTATTGATCTTTTTTAACAAAAAAGAATCTGTGAAAATTAAACAAGTGGATTTTAGGCACAGTCCTATCTTTATGTTGCTGACAGAGAGTCAGATTTGCTGATCTGGAGACATTTTTGAGCCACACACATGAAAGACACCAAATGCTTGCATCTGACAAGCATTTCAGATAACTGTGTGAAAATGAAAGATGAAGCAACTTCTGGAGGGGCCACAATTTTCTGTCCAAACACCCCTTTTTTTGAGATACACTCCCTTTACTATCCCCAAGAAGCTGGGGCAGATATTCTTTTTCTCTCCAATAGGTACAACCTATTCATTTGCCACTCATGGGACTTTTTAAAATGGATTGTGTGGTTAAAAAGCAGTGCTCCAGTTCAATGCACTGCAGGAACTGCATTCAAGATTTTGCTTGCCTGTTTTATTTGCAACAGTCTCTATTCCAAAAGCACAGGTAGGGGAAGGAAGAGGGGCTTTCTCCTCAGAATTTGTTGTGGAGATGAAATGGGGCATCATCAATTTCATATGAACACTATTTGTGCAGGAACTTGTCATTATTCTGTCATTTACATTTATCCAGATGCTTTGTGAAAGCTTCCCCATCTGGTGAGCACAGCACACTTGACATAGTCAAGACCAGCGCAGACAAACATACTTGTTATACTCTCAAATGAGGAGGAAACAGGAAGAGACTCTTCATCCAAGGCTTTTTGGAGTTGGTATCTATTTTGAACTGCATGAGACAATGAGGTGGCATTCCTCACTCATTCCCCCATGTGCAGCATACAATTTGACAGACTAACAAAAGCCATGTTTCAGCTGATGGCTAAGAGGGATCACATGCATGTTTTTGTATCTTCAGAGAATGTCAGCCTGGCAGGATGCTAAGCTCAAATGGATTGCATGACTTGTGCCCATTTCAAAATCTATGCATAAAAGTACTGCAGGCTGCTTTTGCAGACCATCTCACAAAGTTAATACAAAGCTGAACATCATCAAAAAGAGAAAATATTTTCCTCAAATATATACATATATTTACAGAGAAAGAAGAATCAATTGACAAGCTGACTTCAACAGAAACCGAGAACACAAGGACTCAGAAGTGCACAACTTTAAATTTGCTCCTAACTAGGGGAGCTAGATAATTCAACATGAAAAAAGAAAAAAAACTAAGCTGAACTCTTACATTTTGTGGGGTGTACATTCATTTACATGTGTGACAGGGTTAAGTAAAACTATTTTACACTTCTCAAATAAGGAAATTCAGGTATCGGTGTAACAAAAATAATTTTTACCTTTATTTCACTAAGACATTTAAAGTCAACTTTAAAAATAGAAAGAAAACACTACTTCATCAGGATTTTTTGAGCTATGACAAGCCCATGCATCCTGCATTTCCAAATAAAATAGAAACAGTGTTGGTTAGAAGGTCTATCTGGGGACATGAAATGTATGTCAGCTCTTTCTGAAAAATCAGGTACCGTATCCTTACAAGAAACAAGCTGAAAATGGAATCTGATTCAACTAGATCTTCTTCCTCACAAATTACTCATTGAAAATCATATAAGAAATATCACTTGAGACCACCATAAATTCAGCATAACTAAGTTTGAACTCAACCCTTAGCTCCTAATAGGGAAAAAAAATCAAAGGTGAAAACAAAATTGCTAAATACTTCAAAGGCAACATGCAGGCTCAGCAGCTTTCAATGAATTTGTTCCAGAAGCCGTTGCTGATCAAACTTTAGAGAAGACATATTTCATGTGTGTCCCTTAGTTCTAAATAGAAAAGTTCTCAGTCTTACTGCTGTCATTCATTCCCTCATAGCCAAAGAATGAACTGCTTCTGGAAGCCAAGACCTACTGCTTAGCCCCTAGACAGCAAAGGCAAGTAGGGTGCTTTTGTGGGCTGTTATAGGTGTACATTACTGCTGGCAACAGGAAAGAAATGTCTTGTTTCAGGAATGTATGAAGAGTGGTCAACTTTTGGAACTGTTATGGAAAGGCTCCTGATAGGTGCTATACTCGCAATCTCAGCTTAAGAGCTACGCAAGAACATGAGCTTCATAACAAAGTTCAATAAAATAATGTCATAGTTCTGGGGAAATAAAGAAGAAGAAGAAACAATTTTAAAAACACCAGCACCATTATATAAGGCCTAAGCAAATAGAAAGCCTAAAATTCAACCCCAAATATGTTATAATCAGCTCACAATTATCCAGAGTACAAGGGTGGGGTTACTTAAAGCAAAACCATACGAAAACTACACTAAAAGAGCACATTGAGTTCATTCACTTTTGAAGCAATTCTCTTACTTCTACTTGTAAACAGCAACCTATGGAATGAAGAAATGGTGTTAAATTGCAGTGAGCACAGCAGACCTGATAGAGCAATATTTATTTTGTGTCACATGTTCTGTAACTATGGGCTGCAGCCAGTGGTGTGGCAGCAGATGGCTCTGGTTGAACCATAATCCAGGTAATCAATTCACTGATAGTTCAAATCTGACTTCTTTATAAATATCAGCAATTTTAATGCCCTAGTATGGCTGTTGAATTATGGAATTGAAAACACTTCAAGCCATCAAAAAAAAACAAGTTACTCTCCAAAAACCTTCCCCCAATTAAATTCCCTTGGCTGTAACTTAGAATAACTGTAAGCCTTGTAAAAACCCTTTTACTGAATGTCTCCACCTATGGTTTTGCCCTCCAGCTACAAGCATATGAAAGAAAAAGCTGAGAAATGAAGAAGTTGTGAAATTTGATAATTGGGTTAATGATAATAATAAAAATAAACCTTTGAACAATTGAGGACAAAAACATCTTTTATTGGGAAGATGTTTTCTTCCTCAGATGAATTATAGATCAACTCTGTGGAAAACACTGTTTGATAATTATTCTAGGGCTGCTATGATTAAGAAAACAGTACACAGCCTGTTCCATTTTAAAGAGTCCCCACCCTTGCTTAGGCAGAAATGCAGTTACAATAATTTTATGGTACATAAAATGAAAACAGTTGGCCTACCAAGTAACAGCAAATCTGCATATACAGCTTTATAGATGTACAGGATCATTTAAACCCTGCTGTTTCATTTGAATTGTGTTGAATCTTTTTTTATCGTTTCTTCAGCTAACCTAATTTTCCTAAACCTCTTATTTAATATTCCTCCTACTGTTTGTTTATTTCTCACTGAAAGAGCACAATAGCAACAGAAATGTTAATTTCATATAAATAAAGGCTAGAACTGGTGCTACATCTTCCAAGAAGTGTGAACTTTCCACTATCTCTTTCGATTACAGCACTTCACGACTTTTCTTTGTTAGGGGAGAATCTAATACGACAAATAATCAGTCATGAAGAATGAAGCAGAACTCTGCTAGTGACTGCTGGGCCCAAATGATGCATTGTACAAGGAAGAAGACAATACAGTAATGCTTTGTAACAGAGGACACCAAAATAACAAGAAGCACACAACACAAGTTCTAAACTATTATAATGAACTCTGGGACTAAAGATCAGATCTTAGGCTTTGATAAAGTTGTTTTCAGCAGCACACAGATACCTAAAAGATGGTTTGAATGGCTGGGAGGAAAGCTCTGAAATGAAAAGGATGCCCAGTGGCACAGAGCCAATGTAGTTGGTTCATTCAAAGTGGACATTACCAATTCCTATGTGTAGAATAAGGTATTCCAAACAGCCTTAAACTGACCTAAATCACACCAGTTTCAAAAACTTTTTGGGAATGTCTGGAATTTACCGCAGTTAACGCCCTCATTTTTAAAGGCAGAGTCACACTGGGACATTGGTGCAATTCTGGAGACAAGTACATTTCTCAACACTCATGATAAAATAAAATTTTGAAGTTCTCCAAGAGCTGGAAATAGAATAAAGCTTGGTTTGCTATCTACATTTTGAAAATGAGAAAGCAGATCAGACTTTCTTCCAGAATGGAGCTATTAAATCTATTACAGAGGAAGCAAAGTGAAGTTTATAAGAATCTTACCCTCTGAGAATTTCAATGGGTAAAAGCTGTGGAAATTTCACTTTATTGCCACTGTTCCGCCTACCACATGGGAGCACTTGTAATATTGATTAAATTGGACATGGACAGCAGAAAAGTATGTAACATTTAACACAGTCTACAAATGCAAGTAAACAAAATCAGAAATTCCATTTGTTATTTTAGAGTCTAGAAAAATAAGATGGGATTCACCTTCAATGCCACAGGAAAATGGTAGTGCCTGCGTTTGTGTCAGCTTTTGGAGAAACTGCCATACCTAATGCTTAGTTTCCAGAAACACGACCTTATACCCAAAGCCAGATCACTGTCTTGGAAGCCAGTTGGGAACTTGGACCCTGTCTCCTGACCTGGGCCAGACATCAATAATTCTATCATTGCACTCATATTTATGGTTTTGTGCTTCAATATTTAGACCTCAAGAAGTTTCATGTGTGATACCTCCCAAACTGAAACTGGTTGAAAGCCAGGTGGATTTCATTCCTTTAATAGATGTTTTTGGCTCCTGGGGGCAATGGGGATTTTTTTGTCCTTGGGGTGCTTTATTCAGATATCTTGCTTCAGAATATGTGGAGTAAAATTTATGTTGCAGGAAGATGCCATCTTTCATAGCTGACTATTTGCATTAAAAAAGCTATGACCAACTTTCTGGGGAAATCTTTCCCTTTCTCCTTGCTGAGCAAAGGCTTAATTTTTTTTTTTTTTGCCTATTCTCAAGTGTCTTTTCAATCACATGAAGGGGATCCCATTTAATTTTTTTTTTATAAAAGTGACTATATTAAGGACGCTCATGCTTTTCACAATATCCATGAATTGATATACTGCTGTTTTGATCGAGACATATTAACTCATTTTCAGAGATCCTTTTTTTCAAAGGCTTTATTCAAAGACTCTTCTAATTCTAGCTTGCCTTAAAATTAATCAATGTGGTGATTCTCTCTGCCATAGCTTATCATTATGTAAGAAACCTAATATTTTCCAAAAAAAGGGTAATGGCTCTTAGTCTATTAATGGTCTTTAGATTATTTTCTATATCACAATTGCTATGCCACTTCTGCAAATGTGCCTAGATTAGCACCACCCACCCTTGGATTCACTCTCTCTTATGAAGTGCTTGACACTTGCACTGCTTTCTCAAGTCTGTTTCTTTAGACCAGTGAATTGGGAGGTGGACCTCTCCAATAATTTTGTATGTCTTGCAAATTACAAGCTTAAACAAAATAATTTTACACATTCTAAACAAAATGAAAATCCCATATTGCCCACATTGCATTGTTTTTCAGATATCAGATCTGTCATGATAGTATTTGAGCTCTATTATCTTTTTGTGTTTTTTAATTAAAACACTCTAACAGTATAGAGTTGTCAGCAAATATATCTAGAGGACTTCAGAGATTCTGTGAAAATAATTTGGAAATCATTATTGGAAACCAAATGATTAAAAACAGCACAACACGTACATCTCCTAATGGCTAATAATATGATAGAAAACCACTATTTGATCGTCTCTATTTGTATCTATAACACATTTATTTCACTAGAATCTTAAGGAAATCTAAACATCAGCTTCAATTATTGTTACTTAACCAGCTCAATGAAATAAGGGAAAAGGGACCAACAGAAGAACATTTTAGGTTTTGAAGCTTCCAGGATAAAATTATTTGATTTACAGCTATACCTAATATAGCTGAGTAACACAAACACTAATATCCTGTTTCTTACCCTGGATAGCAAATCTTGTACTTCTTAAATCTAGCTCATCTTGAACTAATGCCACTTTATAAAAAGAAGAGGAAGGCTTATGAAATATTATTCAGAAATCTCTGAAAACAGTAAATACCAGCCTTTTATTACAGCTCTGGAACAAAGTCAAAATTCTGCTAAGTTCCTAGTGCAGAGCACAACTAACTGGAAGTCTGGATGTTTCATAAATGAGTTTCATCAAAGGTATCACACACTGAGATTCCAGGCCCATGTGTCATACCCTGAAACATCTGCCACAGAACATAACATTCTTAATAAATGAGATAAATAAAAGTGTGCACTTAATGAAGTAATCCTGACAATATATCTGTTCATCCACACAGACGAAAACCCGTTTATGAGTTTGCTTGGTAGGAAAGGAAATTTCCAAGGGAGATTTCTCAGTTCTGTTGAAATACACCTGGAGTATTTCTATGAAAAGTCAACACGAGTTCAGCAGTGTGGAAATATATATACACCACAAAGATTTTGATAAAAAGAAGTTGTGCAATCCTTCGCATCTCCTTATACATAACAGTAAAAAAGAAAAGGCATTCCATTTTTTCATATTTAATAACACCTTGAAAAAAAGCCACACATACTTTAGAGTTATGTAATATATTTCCATGTTTTAGTGGAAGGGAAGGTAACTACTTAGAAAATGTAGGTTTGCATTTTTATGCTAAATTAATGCTAATTATATTGCCACTTATACCACATTCACATCCCACTCTTGCAAATTGCTACAAACAATTAAGAGCAAAAATCCATTCAAGTTAACAAAATGACAAGCCTTCTGCTACTTCAGAGTATTTTTAGGCATGGTATGTTCTTAGCCTGAGTTGGTTTTCAGCTGTTCCTGTAATTCACAACTCCTCAAAATAACCCCATAACTCTCTCTCTCTCTCTTACTTTTTTCCATTTTTTTTTTTTTTTTTTTTACACAGTTTAATCAGGATGGGGATCTGAACTGTGAGTTTATCCAAACCAATCTCTTTTCAGTGCTTGGGGTTTCTGCTGTGCCAAACCACTTCTGGTGTTTCAAGCAAGGCAATGACAGCATACCTTCTTGTTATTATTTATGCATGGAAGGCCAAACCAAATGCTTGGGTGGGTCGCTGAAGACATGAAGTATGTAGTTTTTTCCATCCACAGGACCCCATTTACATTTAAATGAACTTGCTCCTTGTGAAAGATTGGCTCCAGCAGAGAATACCACATGACCACAGACATTGAAATTAAATCACAATCACAAGGATAGAAGCCACCAACATACTGCTAAAATCAACCTACAACACATATCTGCATAGCCTTAAATATGTCAGTAATAAAAAGAAAATGTTCCATTTAATTTTATAAGATGCATCCCACTATATTTTTTTAATCCATGTGCATAATAAAGCACTGCTGCTGAAAGCAAGAGTCAAAAAAGTAAAACACAAAGCTACCTCTGCCATGGCTGGATTTCTCATAAGCAATAGGAAAATTGTCATGTGCAGCTCCAGGCTTTAAATGGATGATTTCTCATGGCTGATGCTGGAGTGGCACTGACTTGACAAATGTGGGAAAGTCCTCAGCTGTGAGATGGGGGCTTAGGTTGTGGGCTCTTGGTCAATTGAAAGGTTGCATTAAATGTAAATTATAGGACTGTTACTTAGATATATACCCTTCTCAACCAGGTGAAAGGCAAACAGCGCCCTGCACTAATTCACAGATGAACTGGTGATAGGCTTGCTGAATAAGGGAAGCAGGCAGGCAGCAGGCAATTATAATTCTCATCTTTGAAGGAAGGAAGGAAAGGTATTTTTATATAAAACCATATTAAATTTCGTTTTTTAAGTGCCACTACGTATTTCTCTTTTCAATTTATATGGAAAAGTATTAGGCAAAAATCTACAGCAGAACTGGCAGTAAATATCACATAAACAATTGCTCTTTTATTAAATATTTATTGAAAAAAATTCCTGTGCTTTCTCATTTTTCTTCTTCTGCTTCCAATATTTATTTACAGCTGATTATTAACATCTGCCAGTGTAACAGTTTCATCTGTACAGAAGCCGAAGGGTAAAAAAGTCACAGACCCCCTCTAACATGACCTGTAGTTAGACACAAAACAGTTTTCCCAGTCACCGCTTGGCTTCCTGTCTGTGACCTCTGAAAAGCATTGGAGGCCAGGGTTAATGGCCTTTCCAATCTCTGTGATAAGAATTCATTTTGTTCTATTACCAGCAGTTATCTCAGGAGCCTGCTGCATCACTTCAGCAGGGTTCAATCAATGAGAGGACCTAATGAAGTAACCAGCTGTAGCTCTATTTCCCTGGTCAACTCTATCAGACAAATAAGATCTATCAGTCACATCTTAAGGCCAGTCCTAGAAACAGCATCCTCACATGCTGAACCCATATGCATATGAACCAATGATACCTGGTTCTTTCTGTTTAATCTTCCTTTTGAAAATGGCTTTTCTAACAGAAAATGGAGCGAAATGGGTTTGAAATGTTGCATTAAGAGGACAATAATGCTGGATTAAGAAATGGTGGATTTTCAGAACAGCAGGAAGCATTTGTATTAATAGCAAAAATAGACTGAATTATATTGCAGATTTCCCCCCCCCCAAGCAACCCCTATTCTCCTTAGACAATACTCTTTAAAAAAAAATTGTTTATTATTTTATGCCTTAAATTACTATGTGCCATAAAGTTTTAATTATGGGACTTAATTTTTAGTTTGTCACTTAGGAAACACTATTATGGTAATACTCTTCAGTTAGATGTCAGTCAAAATAATTGTTAGTCAGTTTTATTTTATGTTTAAGTCAGATCACTGAAAATATAAATGTTAATTTTGACAAATTGTATATATATGTAATTTTTTGATTTGTTATAATTAACTTTTTGCTCTCGTACTTAAAAAATGGCTTAATTATATAGAAGTACAAACCTTCTTTAAAAGGCACTGGATTGGAAAACTGAAAAATAAGGAAAATAATAATAAAGGCCAACTTCAGGACTTCAGAGTACATCAAAGAACAACTTTGTAATTAATTAGAGGGTACAGAAGAAAAATTCAATTCATATTCCTTGTACCAAAGTGTCCAGTCTGGCTTCATCACTAGGTATGACAAACTAAATTGTACCAGGCCACTACAGGCAAATTACTGAAAGGGTTCTGGGAAGGCATCTTAGAAGAGTGTCATTTTTGCTGAAATGTTGAAAGCCACATGTAGCTAGGTTTATTTTATTAGGTTAATCTCAGTGAATCTCATGAAATGAAATTTGTATCCTTTTAACTCAACTGTGTGCTTTGTCAAATTGAGATAAAATAGTCTTGCTATGTGCTGCTGAGGAGAGAGACCATATCCATGAAATAAAGCTAAAAGTCATTACTATTCAACATGCATACGCAAAGTGTACATAAATGTCTATATAATTAAAAGCTAGGTATCATTTTGCATACAGTAATACATCTGATGGATTATGACACACAAATTCCAGTGAACATGTGCTTCATATAAGAGCTTATCTCTCTTTTCCCTATGTGCAAAACAAGGGCATTCTTCTTTTGCAGTCTGCCTGCACTAGTAAAACAATATGAATATTACTTGCAGAATCAAAGGAAATCCAAGAACTCTTCCTTTTTAATTTTAAACCACCTTATTGAAAAAGAAGAGGAAGAATGCGCTTTAGTCGTGCAGTTTGGTATTTAAGGAAATCACATTTCTGCCATAAAGACCTGGGTACATTTGAAAAGGATTCAAATATCTATGCTACATATGTAAACAGATAAGATTATGCCTAGCAGGCATTTTGGGAACATCTGTCAATTTTTTATGGAATGCACTGATTGTGGGCTATTGATTGCATTTAAACAAAGTTGTTTCAAAAAAAAAAATCAGCTAACAATTCGTGTAGAAAGGACTGATCAATATTTAAATGACTCTCTTTATTGATTTAAAATTAACTTTCAATTAAGAGATCCATTGGACTCTTAACTGCGACACTTATCCATTCAAGAGAAAATAAAGGTACATTTATCGATACACTTAAACAGCAGTGGCTGGTTTCCTATTGATTCAGTCATTTGCGCTGGGATTCGTTAGCGTCATCTGACTTTAACTCGCTTACCAGGTCCTCACAGTGTGCCATGCTGAAAGGTGCAGGAATGTACAAAGCGAGACAGGGGAGCCAAGGAATTAGGTGTATGCAGAGGTAAGTCATACTTATGCTTTTTATGTCTCCTCATGAAGGAAGAGCCCATTTAAATACTATCTAGCTTTTGGGTTTGGTCGGGCACAAATTCCTGTGAACTGACTTGCTTTACACTATTTGAGACAGGAAACAGAAATGAATGAAATTTTTCATATTGATAGGTAACTGTTCTATTGGCTCGTATCAGCTCTGACAAGATCACCTATTTGTGTGTACTGATTAACATATAATCCATAGGAAGGTAAGCTCATTGTTTGCAGAATGATTTTAAGCGGCAGTATCATGATGTCCTGCATATGTTTCTCTCTCTCTCTTTCTCTCTCTCTCCACATATATGTATGATATTTAAGACCAATATAATTTACTATTGTTACATGGAATCAGCCATCATATGGATTTTGAAAGACTTAGTGAGACATTTGAAAGTAATATTGTGTATCTCTGTTTTAAAGAAAAACTCAAATATATTTGCACTAAACAAAAATATACTACAATAGCATAGCTATAACTATAAACATGTGCAAAAGCATCAGTACATTTAGGAACACAAATTAAAACCAGGACTGTAATTACATACTTCATTATTTATATGTATTCTGGGTATTTTAGTATACTATGGAAGCTGGACATGTAATCTCTATAGTTAATAATAGACCAAATTCATCCCAGGTGTAATTTCATTGAAGTCAACAGACCTGGAACTGCACCTGGAATGAATTTGGCCCAATGCTATGAATGCCTCCTGACTCTCGCCAGCCTAGATTTACATATAACACAAAAATGAAATAAAAATAGAAGATGTCCAGGAGGCATAGCATGTTTACAAAGCAGAGTGGTAATAACCTTGCCTGATATATATGTGGCAGTGCTTTGCTTAGCCAGACAGTATCACTGGGAATGGGGGAGGGCTAGCTCTGACGGTGGCTCAGGTTTGCCTGTATCCCTTCATGTCATTGCCTATTTCTTTCTCTTTTTCTCTCTCTTTCTGTTTTTGAAGCCTCATAGCCCAGAACCGTCCAGTGAAATGAAGCAGCCCCCAACTGACTCATTTATTACCTATTTATTTGCTGTGATGAAATCTCCAGGAGCAAAAAAACCACTGCAGTATAGAAATGTTTAAATGTTAAGACCTATTCTGATCAACTGAAATTATTCCTTAAACTGAGAACCACAAACAGAATGTATATAACTTGCATAAATTATCACCAAGATTCTGTTTTTAAAAAAATTATTTTGTGAAGAAACAAGATCAAATATTTTGAAGCCTGGGTGTGTTTTACATTATGTCAAGCTGCTGTTTCCATTATTTTTTCTTTTCTCTGTCCACTAAAGGTTAAATAATACTTACCAAAGGCTCATTTGCAGAGTTATGATATGAATCAGTGATATATTTAGGATCATAATAAAACAGAAAACTGGGTATGGACTTTTGTTGCTGGGTGAGAGTCAAGATCAGAAAGACCAGTGTATTTGCAAAGCAAATACCTCCTCCTAATATTTCTAAATCACATAATGTTAGTGTAACATAATTTGGAATATATTATGACGGTTACAATTACTAAAAAGTGCATGATGCCATTATTTCCAACTGGAAATTAGATGATTATACTAATTAAGTGATAGCAGGTGGCACAATGACTGCTACAATCTTCTCTGATGTGCAGAGAGAGATGCATGGTTCACTGTCTAAAACACTCAGGAATAGTAACAATTGGCTTAAGCAGTTTTCTGTCCCAAGATGCAGAATAAGGATTCACTTTGATTTAACACTTCCCTATCACATCAAAGAGGTGAAGGGACATCTTTATGGATTGGCTTAGGAAAAAAAAATGCTACCAGTTCAGCTTCTACCCTTGCATCTAACGTTTCTTGGTATAACAGAATTAAAGTATGAAATGAGTTCCAAGAGAATCATGTAATTCTAAAATGTCAGCAACCTTCCTTTAAATTGCAACTGGCCTAAATTCATCATTACTGCTTTTAAGTTCCTGAATTTGGAATTGCTATAGATGTGCTATTGAGTCTCATAAGTCAAGCAAACTGGAAATGTTGTAGTAAAATAAATATTTTTCTGTCAATAGAAGCACTAAATACTTTTAAGAATATATTTGGTCGTTAAATACATTTGAGTTTTAACTCAAATTTACTAAGCAGTAAATTTGCACATTATTTTTACAGCAGGATTTGAAGATTATTCCCAATTTCGCTGAGTTAGACAAATAATCCTCCAGTCTCATGACTTATTTCAGAGCTTGTTTTTCTTGTCCTCTCTGCTCTATGTTCAGATTGAAGTTAGGCTAAGTCATCACTGACAATTAGTTTTTCAGACAAGTCATTGTTAGTTTTAAAACTATGAGATATGTTTAAGAACCTACTCTCCTTTATTTGGACTTCCATGTGCTTGTGGAGTGTGACCTCAGTTTAAGGATGGCAGGGGGAGCACATCTGATGAAGAAAAACCATGCTGTGCAAGAATGCAACCGCCATATGCCTAAGAGGCAAAAGTGATTCTTACAAATGATGAAAAATAAATGTTATCTAATTTCTGAAAACATTTTATCTAGTTTTATCTGTCTCTGTAGCATTCATTTTAGTTTTGTTACTGTGTTTCTTACTACAGATCAAAAGCATGGCTGATAACACTTAAGTTTAGATGTATTTGTAACATGCTGTGATATCTTACAGCATAGCTAGTTCATTCAAACAATTACTGCCTTCTCCCTCCGTATCTTACAAGGCCTTACCTGTGCCACAATTTCAAGCAACATTTTTGCTATCTGACTTTCCACAGGTGAACACAAGAGAAAGCTGGATCAGACAGTAGAAGGTGAACAACTATTGTTTTCCCCAGGATGTTGCGCATTACGTTGTGGTGACATTCTCAGTGATGACATGTGCAAATTAAAGCTACCCTACTTTTCTTCTTCTGCTAAAACTCACAGAGTTGTATGTGCTATGATAACCACAAGGACTGTGCAGAATGTGTCTGTGGCAAGGACAAAAAAAGAAGGTTCTCCAACTTGGAAGCTTAAATGAATCTTTTTCTTTAGAACAAAATGTGAAAGCTTGTGAAAATCACTAATCTTCATTTTCTAATGTTTTAATAGAACTTAATGGAAGGAAACTAAACTTCTGAATACAAAAAAATGCCTTATCTACGCATGAATACCAAACTGCTCAGCATTTAGAATACTATCATACAGATGCTGTTCAGTGAATTGATATCACAGCTGCATCTTTTCCAGGACAAAATTTGAGCAAATTTCCTGCAATGAACATGACAAACCTCCCTCTCTGTGGCTAAAATAAAAAACTTTACTACTGCACCCCTGGATATTCTATTACCTGTGCAAATGGGAATAATGGTAGACAGTTACTCAGAGACAGCTACTGGAGAAATTTGAACTTGTTGTTCAACTAAAAATAACATTACCATACTATAGGCATGAGGCCAGGTCTCTTACCTTCATATGCCACTGATTAGTTCAGCCTTAGCTGAACAAAAATCCTTAATCTTCTCTTTTTAATATTGAAGAGGTAAACCCTCTTTCACCTGCATGTGGAGTCTCCTTTTTATCAAAGCTCAGGAGATTCCAGCAACAAAATCAATGTATGCATGTTCAGAGCAGTTTTCAGGGTTTTGTAAGACAAATCTTTCAAATGGGAGCTAGTTTAATGCTATTGAGCTGAATTTCGATCTGACAGAGTGAGTGAACAACACAGAAACAGTTCACTTACCACTGCTCACACTACAGGAGGTGGGAATCAGGTACAGCTCTGTACAAATACAGCTGTGCAATTTCTCAGTAAACTCTTACCCTACCTAATCCAATGTTAAATGCAACCATACAGGGTTTAAACAAACAGAGACTTAAGAATGAAATGCAATTTATTTCTCTACAGTAATGAGTGACAATTATGGTTTTCTCATACAAACTAGTGAAAATTAAGACTAGCTCTGCTACATTTAATAGAGTTGGGCTACTGCTAAGCTAATTTTAACTGAAGCATTTTCAGATTCTGTGTCCTAACAGAAAACTGTATCTGAACTATGATCTACAAATATCCTGTTATTCATTTCCATCTGTTTTAAAACTTCCAACAACTTGTATTCTGGATTTTTTGAAGAAAAAAGAACACTTAAATAAGACTCAATTTCATTGCCACACATTTTAGGTTAATATGAGCTGTAGTACAGCTTTGCAAAGACAGATTCTTTTGTTCCTGTGCTCTGATTCTTTGAATGCCAATATTTCAATCAGCTTAGAATCAGAGACAATTCATTCCTCTTCTGAGAAAATGGTATTATAGCCACATGTCCATATCACCATTACATCATGAAAGTCTCCATGATCATACATCTGATTAGAAAAACTAGTCATTTCTAGGGCTATTCAGTATCTGGAATAACAGACTATATGCTTCCTCTGTGCTATTTAGATTTCTTCCTTTTAATAAACAAACTAATGAGACTTCTAAAATGCTTGAATATCCAATCAGAATGGCAAAGTGTAAACTGAAATAAATCAAACAAAAAATCCCAATTCTTTCAATATGTATTGGCAACATGTGGCAACATGCCCACGTTGGCTCTTGACAATTCTCAATTTATCAATGGGACAATATTCTACTAGACAACCAGGGACTAAAGGGAACAAGTTTTGCACATATCTAGTTCAAATACACAGTTCCAGGCCCTCAAAAATATAAACATCAGCTTCTCCTGCCATTATTCAGTTCAAATCCAAGAAATGTGATTGTTGTGTTAACTCTGTGTTAGCCCTAAATGTTTCTCCTTTCAGGTTGTGCAGGTCAGGTAATGAACTTCTCTTGAAAAGGGACAAATTAGTACCATTCCTTCTGATGTTCTTAATTTCAGTTGATGTATATAGTACACTTTTGTAATCCATACAGAAATACTAGACGGAATAATGTAGCAATGCAAGTTTCATACACTGTAAAATATAAACAAACCATTATAAATTATGAGTGAAAAAAATTCAGGACCCAGGGTAGGTTACTCATATTAGCAAAATTCCAGCAGGCTAGCCATCTTCCTTACATTAAAAATGTCTATTATCCGGTGTAATTGAATAACTCTCTGATAATTACATCAGCATTTTAATAGTATATAAATAACCTCTCCCCTAATTACCATTTTGTTAATTTTTTCATATATTGCAGTGCCATGAAAGGAGGTTCTTGGTAAAGTACTTTACCCTTTCAACAACAATTAATAATTCAATTAACAGGTCTTTTTTTAAAAACAAAAGCTCACGGAGAAAGAGCAAGGAGGTTCACAGTTGAAAGGAGAGCTCTCTGTTATGCTGTAATCACGGCTTCATGGCTATAGTAGTATAAAATTTGTTCATGGCTTATTTCTCTTTCAGTGCAGCCCCTCAATAGAAATGACATCTGCTTTTTGGTGCTGTGGATAAAATCCTATGCATATGACTCAAAATATAAGTGAACCTATCTGGTTTGGAAATTAAAACAGGTATTTCCCCATGCCAATTTATTTTTCACACGTGAATTTGTGTATTTATTTTTAAAAGAACCCACAGAGACAGCCATCTCATTGAAGTCTTGAATTAGAGGGGAAATACATTGTCAAAATTAGAAACTGAATTTTCTCCCACCAAACATTTAGACAGTCACACTTTCCTTTTCCCTGGTGTCAGGGAAGGAAAGTGAAATGCCTGGCTCAGAAAAGCACTGTTGAACAGAAGATGCAGTCCTCACTCATCCATAGCCTGAGTGAGAAGCCAAGCATCTGAAAGGCTTTGAATCATGGGTGACCCTGTAGCAAAACAGAATTGTGTTAACTGAATGGCAGACAAACACAACTGTGGTTCACATAGCAGTAATATTCAGAGGCTATAATAAGATCTGCAACATTAATGTTTTCAGACTTTATAATCAGTGTCATATTTTGCTAATTTCAGGCATTTTATTTATCTCATGACAGACAATGCCCCAGTTAAACTTATATCTACTGTCAGAATTTCAAAATGTCATCTCAAGTTTTACAGAAACCTCATTCTTTTTAGAAGTAATTAGTTAAGGCATAGTTTGCATGGCAATTAAAAACCACTTGCTTGCAGAAGCTTGTAAGCATTATGTAATTTTTTTAAACTACAAGTACACATGCATATTCTTGCCTCCAGCTTAAATACAGTGAATGTTGTAGTTGGTTGCACAGGAATTGTCTCAAGAACATAAAAGCAAGCCAAACACGATTGTATTCCAACTAAAATTGCTCTCTTTATACCGTGTATTGAAACTTGATAACTGTTGGTTATAAAATTCCTTTGATTTTCTGTAGGTAATAAAATACTTTGGCAATTACTATTGACAGTTCTGGATAATCTTGAAGGCTGCCTTGCCTGAAGAAGATGAGTGTTACAAATCACTCCACTGAAAGAGGGAAGAACAGCAGCAGGCAGCAGACAGGTTTCAATTTCACAATGCTGATTATCTCATTCGTGATTCTATGCATGCCTAAATCTGAGGATCCCTCAAGCAGCTATATGGACTTCTACTTTTAAAATGCCTATTACGCTTTCATACTTTTTGCTGCTTCCTGAAGAGTGCCATTTCGCCAAGCTTAAATAGCAGAAAATTGCACTGCTTTTCCTCTGCCCATCTCCTCAATCTCTATTAACCTGCACAAGAACAAAGGAGTATGATAGTCCAGCTATAGGTTGGGAAATAGGTTTGAAGTTGTTTTTCATTTACTGGTACCTATCTTCCTGATTCATAAATGTATTTGAACAATAACATTATTTTAATACCTTATCTAATGACTGAAAGCATAGCCTTTAATTACAGCTCTATTTATACTAATAAATAGGCTCTGTGTTCAGAAATACATGCAGCTATTGTTTACACGGGCATCAAATGATACCGTAGTGCTGTCAGCATGTGTCAAGGCTTAAACAGAAAGGAATAAAAAAGAAAATAATGAAAAATGTTGCGGGTTTTGTTAGGATTTTTTTTCTTTCTTTCTTTCCTATCTAGGTTACAAGAGAACAAACAGAAGCAGCTACAAGCAGACTGGAAAATTGTTGAAGCACCTGGTTCTAATGCTTGCAGTAGGCCTTTATTAGATGTCATAAACTGAATGATGCATTACTCTGTGGACAACTTATAGCCTGCAAATGTTGAGGTAAAATGGAGGACAAAGAATTTTTTTAAAACAAAAAGGTTAAACGTTCCTTTTTTAATCAAACAACACTTATCAGATGGAGGAATCATAATACACTCACAGAGATTGGAGACTATTTCTGTTACTTTTTAATGTATTTCTATATCACCTTAATAAATAAAAAGTATTTTACTTTAATAATTCACATTTTATGTATGAGTGATTTACAGTTGATCCTATATTTCACCTTTATCATTAAACAAAGGAAAAACATTTTAAAAATCCTATTGTTGATATAGGTTTGGCAAGCCAATCTCAAATCTAAATAGTTGCATTAAAATCCATGTAGGCAGTCAACCTACAAAATGGTAATTTTTGTCCATCAGAAAATGTTTTAAAATAAGATTTGCTTTGCCTTTGCATTTAGAAAGACAAAAGAATGTTTTCTAAAATGACAATTGCTGGTTGGCCAGAGATTCTGGGCTTTAATCTCACGGCCTGCTCAAATTTCCCATTATGTCTGGCAGAGGCTTAGGGGGACAGAGGCCAAACTGTGGCCCTTTGACAGAAGTGGAGGGGGTTTCGGCATGGGGACACACAGCTGTTGCTCACAAAATGCAAGTGTTAGAAAACCTCACTACTAGGTTTGGGTTTGTTTTGGTTTTTCTTCCTTGCTGCTAATAAAAACTTAAAGTGTTTTCTGTGCTTTCTATAAACAGTGCACTTAAGTTTTATAATCTAGTATATCTTATTAAGCGTGAAGTCTGCTGATCCCTAAATTATTCATAACATGGTCCAGACTGATTAAGATTGGCTTGTTAAGGAGCACAAGAAGCAATTAAACTGACAAGGCAGTGCGGCCTTGATGTATACATTTATTATCACAAGAATACCCAAAGTGAATGCCCTTATTAAGCAATGAATTTCACCTCACTGGCCTTCTACCATTGCTGCCACAGGCAGAGAGAGCTAGGAACAACATGTCAAAAGCTAACTCTGAGGAAATGCCTATCTTCAAGTGAAACCGATTTTGTAATGAACCTTTCAGTTCACTCCTGAGGTAATAAATCCTGACTGGTGCATTAATTACTTGATAACATCCCATCAAAATGCAAATGCAGCACTTGACCCATAGGAATGGCTCACTAGCTGTTAACTCTTCAGGGTATACATAAATTGTCTGTTTTCTTTTATCAAACAGGGCATTTATTTCCATCTTGCTAGGGTGAATGTCACTCCTGCCACCCTCGGCCCCTCAGTGGCCTGACACCATCATTTGCAGAGGACTGTCACTATGTGCCGACATTCTAATTGTGCTACTTCTTTGCTTTGTACCTTTGAGGCAGAATTTCCAGCTCCCCCCCCTTCTCTTCCTTTTCTGGAGGAATCTTGCATGTCAAGGACAAAGCTGTAATAGCGTTACAAAGAATGACCCCCACCTCTAAAGTACACTAATCTTTCTTTTCAATGGCAATACATTAAACAAGGAATTTAGTTCCTTGAAGTGATTAAATGAAAGCTGAACATATCTACGTGAACTGCTACTCAACACAGGCAAGTGTGCACGCTTTTAGTGAGAATGCCACCAAAGAGATATTTACATGTTTTAAAGACATTTCCTCAATCCCTTCATCGAGTGCTCAGTTTTGACAGTCCACAAGCAAATAATATGTCAAAAAGTAAAACAAAGTGTACTTCACAACAAATTTAGCAGCAATGAAATACGATGCATCACTTGCTTTTCACTTGCCAAGAAAATAGGCTGCTTTAATTACAAAAACTATTTCCACAATAATGTTAATGAGGAGCTGTGTTTTACATTTCCCCACTCAAAATGCTAATGTACGTGAGTGGGTCTGAGTCTCCCACCTGGGTCAACCTGCTTTACAGTTTTTCTATTTGTCTTGAAGGCTTGGTGAAAATCCTTAATTCAGGTTACTAGGCAACCCTGCAGGTGAGAAAATATAATGTTTGGCCTACTCCATTTTCAAATACACACAGTGGCCTAATGCCTTCCAAATAGACTGTACAAAGCATGCACTGATAATTCCCTGCTACATTTTCTAAAGGCGAGGTCACAAGAAAATTAATTGATGCTGAAAATAATGACAGGAGGAGAGGAGCCACTGAGATTTGGTGTGACTGGCATGTGATGATGTTAGCAGAAATCCCAGCATGTGACTGGACAGTGTGATGAAAAATATACTTTATGTGAAGGAAAAACAAGTTACAAAACTTAATTAGTTTTTGACACTTCTTCATAAGTTATTATCTTTTCATTTGGAACATTGCCTTGGGACATCAATACACAAGAAGAAATGAAACATTCTTACTGTAAATCTGAAGGAAAAAAAGATGACTTTATATTGCTCTTCTCCTTTTACATGTCTTTTTGAATAAACAAAATATCCTCTGCAGCCTAAGGTGTACAAGCCCCTGAAGATGTTTCTGCTGAGCGCATAGAATAGACTTGTTCGATGTAATAATCCTGTTACAACTGATTATGCAGTTTCACTTTTAAAAATAAAGGGGAGGAGGATTGGAATCCAAAATGGTCACACGTGCGCGCACACACACGCACACACACACACACACACACACACACACACAATAAAACAAAAGTATAGATGAGAAGCGGTTAAATTATAGCACCTACAGCAATAATGCTTCCTGTACAGCAAATGTATTTTTAATTTTTTCCACTAAGGCTTATACCTAGAAGTAATTCACACTGATTACTAAATAACCCTTGTGAGTTGCTTTGTCTTTTGAATTTTAAAAAATACACTTGCCGTGAGCAATGAATTTCATAAACCACCAGCTCTCATGCTTGATGAATCATTCTTATTTTATGCAGTGCTGTGTGATAGAGAACTGAGATAAAATATTCTATCCACAAGCTATTCAGTACAATTTATCATCAGCGGCTCACTAGTCCAGTGATAATACCTGGCTTGCAGATTGTAATGATCAGATTCTGTTTTTATTTCAAACAGGAGCGATCCAAATACCAGAGTTTTTAATTTACATACATTAGTGAGGTTCAAATGTGGCAATAGCTACAAGCAAATTCACTTGCAAACTGAATGCTCGCCTTGCATAAATGGGTTCCCTTTAGCTATTACTCACCAGTGAAGTACCCAGATAAAAATGAAAACAAAGAGGAAATAAAGGAAATCATGATACCAACACCATATCGTGGACTAGGATAATTACCGAACTACAGTGAAGGCTACATTTATACCTGTTTTAGTAAAGATTTCTTATAGTTCCCCTTTTGTATTGAAAGCATAAATGACATCCTTTTTTTTACATTATCACATTACTGTATTCCTTACATTCTGTACTTTTTCAGAAGTTTCAGCACATTATCATCAATAAAAGTTTTTCTTGGTGTAAATTCAAACAAATGAAATATTGAAACAGCTGATAAAAACATAAGCAACTTCAAAATATCTGTAAATTACACCAGCTTGAGCATTTAATAAAAAACAATGGGCCTATAATAAAATACCTCTTACAGCTATATCACTTTTATACTGACCACGGTATTGAGCTTCAATTCCCAGCAGCATCATTACTAGACATTTTCTGCCACCTTTCTAAATCTGAAAAGCTTCCTACATTTAGTGAAGATTAGGTAATGCTACAAGCAATCAATAACAGCTATCAATTCCATACCTTGTTTGGAAGAACAAGTTGATTAAAAGTAAGTAAAAAGGATGGTTGAATATGCTTTAAAACTATCTGATTCTTCTAAATATGCCATTGTGACATAAAAATTATTATTCACAGGCCAAAAGACGTAGGTCTTAGCAACAGTAAAGTTATGACTCAAAGCAACAAAAGCCAGAATATTCTGTTTGACACTCTCTCCTTATCTTGCCACTGAAGAAGGAAAAAAAACCAAATCAAACCAAAACAAAAAGACAAAAACCAAAAAACATAACCCACCAAAAAAAACCAAAAACCAAGGAACAAAGAAAAGGGAAGGTATATAGAAGCACAAGTGAAAAACAGAAAAATACCATGTCAAACTCAACTTTTATGTCTTGGGCTTTTCTTAGTTTATGTCTAGGCTTTCATGTTCTCTAACAGTAGTCCTTGTCTGTGATTGTTCTTCCTTTCTGGACTTTTTTCTCTCAAACAACCTTTTTTAAAAAAAAAATAAAACTGTTGGAAGTTAGCAAATGCCTATTATTTACCAGCAACATAAAAAAATATTGCAAAAGCAGCTATCATAAGCTCAGTTAAGACTTCACGTACTAATGACCATGTATATTCTTCTGCACATGTATGGTCCTTACTGTGTATGCACAGTAAGTAACAGCCTCATAAAAGCAAATACACAAATATGATCTTGATTATTTAGGTCTTTTCCCCATGGCACACACTAGAAACCTTCCAATACCCTGAATCCAGGTCCTAAAGACTGGTAAATCAACCAGCTTAGAAGGACTTCTAGCCTTCCTCATAGGGCACAAAAGAAAGGAAGTCTCTGGCGAGAAAGAAACTCATACAAACTCACTACATTCCCTATTTTCTTACTCTCTACCCACAGCCCAGGCAGTTCTATATCCCTCTGCTGGAGCAAGTCATTTGCCTCACTCTCAGTGGGGAGAGGCAGTGAAGTGGCCAATAATCTGAAAAAGTGTTTAATCTTGATTAGACAAATGACAGAGGGGAAGATGAGATCTCCCTTTTAGCCATTCATCCATGACTGCTGAACGTAGCTGCCTGCAATGCCCCCAGGACTGGCTCTGTGGCAGGTGGAAGGGACTCCTGCATCAAGGTAGCCTTTAGGCTGCATTGAGGTTCTTCTCCACCTGCCCGTCTTGAAATCTTCACTGCAATGGGAAAATGATGGCAAGCAATTCTCATTTTAATGTGGTTTTCATAATAAAACTGTCAGTCCTTAGAAGCAGAAGTTACTAAGCAGTGGCCCTTTAAAATTTTAATCTAATTTATGAATAGAATCACAGACCAGATATTGTTCTTCAGCAAATGGAGGGCAAAAAGCATCAGCTAAATTGCTGAAATAGCTGCCAGTGGATGCTGTTCCTATTTCTGGAGAATAAACTTCTGTAGACAGATCCACAGAAAGTGAAGCGTCCCTTCCTTCATATAGATCTTTTTTGTACTCTATCTTTCTGGTGAAATGAACATTTCTGAATCTGGAGTTATTTATGCTCAGAAAGGTAAAGTTCACCTTCCTGCTGCTCAGAAAAAAATCAATGTATGAGGGTAATCTAAAAGAGAATAAGGAAATTGCAAGATATGATATGTAGTCAAAGGACTACTCCGAAACACTTTATAGGCTATTATTTCAGCTCACAGACTAAATGAAATAACGCTCCATCACATTGTCATAGACTGAAGCAACTGGCCCCAACAGTTTTAGCCCCTGTTATAGCTCCATAGATACTTGTCTATTTTCTTGAAATTTTTGCTCAGTTTGGGCCCTGTTGAAGAACTTAAATGCACACTATTGCTTTAAATGCAGTTTGAGTCCTAGAAATACTAATGCAACATTTTTCAGCTTTGATAATACTGTAATTACCTTTGTGCGATCACTTCAGAACAGATTTCCTTGGTGATGCAGTAACTTTATGGTATTTCTGAGACTCTGATCTGGCTCAAAATCACTGCAGTAAAAATAATCCTAACTAGAACTGAAATTACAAAGACCAAGATGCGTGTAAAAGCGTATCACAATTAGAACCAAATTTTTCCTTTTCATTCTTTTTGCTTTGAGGGAGGTGTAAGACAAGCCAGAAGAACTACTTCTTGTCTACAGAAAAAGGACAAATCTCAAGCCTTAAACTAATAGACAAATTGTTTATGGTTAAATAGCTTTCAAAAATACTATGTATTCATGATATCTCTACCTTGACAAACTGATCATCAGCAGAGTCTTAGCTTGCTGCAAGTTTTAGATCATCTTGCCAACTCTCTGAAATGTACTTACAGTGAAAGCAATTTCTGCTGCAGTAGCATAAAACATGCTTCTGTGCTGCAGCATGTGACACTGGCTGATAATAAAGGAATGTGATGTGAGACCATGCAACTTTTACAGCAATTCCAATTGCTTTGAATAATTTAAAAAAGAAAAATAAAATAAAATGAGAGAGAGAGAAAGCTCTAGATTAAGAAGTGGTTGTATTCTGGCATGAAGCTTTCTCAGTAGAATGTTACTAAACAAATAGGAAAATTAAGGAGATTCTGTGGAACTATATAATGCTGACATCTGATGCAATGAGTACAATTTCTAGTGAAATAAATCAAAAATGCTGTGCCAAAAGCACTGTAAAATGCTTCTCATGTGATAGTGAATTTCTGCTAGGAGACGGGGGATGGGATGTAGAAGGGGAGAGGAGAGAGAAAAAAGGAGCTCATTTGACTCTAGACTTGAGTTTGTTCTTAATTAAATAAGTGATAAAGTTCTACTAAAGTTAATAGCAACAGAACAGATCTTGAAAGATGAGTGATATTTTAAATAATCAGATACTACTAGTCAGGGCAAAAACCACTCCACACTTCGTTATCACACTCTTTATTCTTTTGAATATCTGACTCCTTTGCTGTCTGTCATTTTCTCCATGACAAATCAACAGAATGAAGGCCTAAAACAGCTCATGCAGGACTGAAGGATATAACAGCTAACTTCCCTGATTTTCCTACATTCAGAGGAGCAAAGAATCTGACAAATAATCCCCACTGCCATTGTGCGGCCGTTACACTGTCCTGCGAGCCTGGACAAGTTATTAGGTCAGACGCTAACTTCCTAAGTAGAAAAATGATGTGGTCGCCTTTGTCCTCTCTGCAGTAATGGCTGGAGTCAGTACTAATTAAGGCCCTGCGGCAGTGTGGTACGAGAGAGGTCAGAGACTTCTTTCTGACACCTAAACAGTGCTCAGCTCAAAGGAACTGCCCCTAATCTGAAATGATGTGATGTAGAGCTGGCCTTTCAGCTTCACTGTATATTTAAAGGAAAATGACAGTTAATGACAGGGGTGTCAAAATTGAGCAGATGGAGAGGCTAAGGAAAACATGGCTCTATGGTAAAATTTACTTACAGTTCATCACTGTGCTTAGAATTAGAGGTTACTGCACAAATGTAGAAGGTTTGAATACCCTTCCATTATTTTTTTGAAGAGGAAAAAAGATTTGCCTTATGCACATAGCTTGAAGAAAATCTGTTGACAAAGTAGACTTATTTTTCTATCATCATGGAAAAATCAGTACATACATACCCCTACATAGCCTATGCTACCTTGATTTTTCTGTTATCAAAATAAAATATGAAAATAATAATAACAATATTTAATCTCATTCAGTAGATTACTACTTTCCATTTTGTCTTGTTGGGAGTAACCATTGCAGTAATTAATCTTCTAGTCATTTTCTTTCTCCCCTTCAGGCATGGAACTTGGGAAACAAAAGCAATATTCAAAACAGAAACCAGGATTTATTGTCAGTTAGTCATAATAGACACCTGCACAGATTACTAATTACAGCAAAACCATAAGGTCTGCTGGCACAAATCCTTTCCCATTCTCTCTTTTTATCCACCCCTAGCGACACACCTGCAAGCCTTTAATTGATGTATTTATCTCAGGAGTCCTTGTTAGCATTGCATTATAGCATCGCCATTCACGATGCTATAGTTAAGGTTCGGTCAGCATTTCCACTGTTGAGGCTTCCCTCCCTCCTTCCTTCATTTTCCTTCATCCCTTCCAACCCCCTTCTCCCAGGCTTTTTAAGGAAATTTGCTCCAGGCTAGAAGTTGAGTAGTGAGGTCTCAGTCCAGGCTCATATGATTCTTTTAATCAAACTAGAAAGAGAATTGTTCTGGAATGTTTTAAAATTATATTCAAAATGCAAAAACAAAAAACAAAAAAATCCACTATTTTTTTCAAGGCTCACATAGTTGAACCATATCTTTGATGTATTTTAAAATAATAAAAATTTAGCAAATAATTAGCTCACCACAGGGAATTGTAACATCTGGTATTTCCCTGGACAGTCAAAAGGAATGAGATCCATAATAACTAAAAAATAGGTTTTCAAGCAAGCACTGTAATGGATTCCTGTAAAATATACTAGCAAACATTCAGAATATGAATGTGAAGTAATTATTATCACACAGAGCATAGATAATGTAATTTCTGTCCCCAAATGCTGTATATTATTTAGTATTTTTGCTTTACAACTGTAAGTAGTTCGCCTCCATATGTTCCAAAGGATTCATTTGAATTATTTTTGTACAACTGCTCAATATTATTACCTCTTCTAAACTAATTTGAAAAAAATAATATTGTAGAGTTGCCATTACAAATATCAAAGGTGACATTTATCTATATAAATCTACCTTTATATGTAGAAAGCAAGAAGAATAAACATTGCAATCCACGGGTCTGCCTAATATAGAAGGGGGAAAAGAGAAAGAATAAGGAGAAATTAAGGGAATTCAGTTTGTCTCAGTGTGTCATGTGTCATCTGACAGAGAGAGAGTTTAAGAAACAGTTTCTTCTGCATGGATTCTTCTTACACAGCCCAGACCTCAGTTCAGTGATGCATTTAAAGACTGCATGACATGAAATCAGAATACTGCTTTATATTTCTTGTTGATGAGGGCATGGCACAGCCTATCTAGGAGAAGCATTTCTGTTCCCATCACGACGTTTCTCCACAAATCCCATTAGAATTTAACTTACTCAACAGGTTGCTGGAACAAGAACAGCAACAAAACCCAGCAAAAATGCAGCCAACCAAAATACCCACCCAAAACAAGTCAACTAGCTTCAATGTGACTCTTAATTTTGCCTAGCCAATAGATTCTAATGAAATTATTAATTTTGACCAGTGGTACTTGAACCAGGTTTAGGGTAGTTCAGATTGGTTTTAGTTTTTATTATGTTTAGAAGATATCCATTGAAATCAAATCCTCTTCTCTTGCCAGAACAATTTGTCCTAGAGGAAGACTGCATAGTGTCCACTCCATGTGGACACTTCTGTGGCACTCGACCTGGATTAGGAAGCTACAAGTTGACTCTGGCCTCGACAGGTGTCACACTGCCCACGAGCAGTTATCACTCTGGTTCACTGAACTCCACTTCTGCCCTCTTTTTCAGAGTGCAGACAATTCCCCCTTCCTAATGAGCAGGGCTAACTCCTGTGGAGAAGAGTTTGGCCATAAGGATGTAAGCATTTATCTGTAAGGAATTTTTGGAATGGACACTTGAGTTTCCTGGGATTTATGTGGACTTGGGAAGAATTTCTTGGATCTTACAGGCCCCTGTACCTCTACCTCTCCACATGCAACTCCTACTCTGAGGCTGCAATGTGTTTTGTATATTTTCTCTTCTATAAACTAGTATTGTTCCACAGGCCTGTTTCAAGTTAGGCCCTGTAGCTCTTTTTACAATCTGAGCCTGGACATACCCCACAAACAGCTGTTCTGCTTCAAAACATATTGCTTAGAAACAAAGCATTAGATAAAATATTTTAAAACAACAAGCACCCAACACAGATCCAGAATAACCACATTTCTGCTATTTCACAATTATCTAGACATGTCTCTTTTTCCTCTGACATCCTCATTCCCAGCAGCTTTTGGAGCCCAAGTCACACTTTCCCTTTTCCTACCGTCCCTCCTGAGACATTCTCCATTATTAAACTCTGTAGGTATTCTTTGTTCTCCCATGCTCACAGCTTAAGCCTGGTCTGCTGAAAACTAGATGTCTGGAAAACTTGCCAGAAGCTGGGATGCTATGCCAGGGAAGCATGACTATATGCTTGACCTCTTCCTCTGTTCGTTCCCTCAGCCTCTGCTACTGGCGGCTGTCAGGTTCCTATTACAAAACCATCTAGCAGTGCCAGCACTGTCCCGTAACCACAAGCATTAGCTGGTAAAGAAAAATAAAAGCCCATTTTTTAAATATCTGCCTGTGTTTAGTCATATCTGTTGACTGAAAGTCAACATACCCAAACATTTAATCTCATCTCAGTAACCAGATGAACACACAGTTTCCATGAATAATAATGATCTTGAGGGCACCTCAGAATCCACCAAATGGCTAAATTCAGTATTTAATTATGGAATATGAGCTGGTATCTAAATATGCATGAGTTGGAATATAAATTTGGGTTAAATAATTGTCCCATAGCAGATGTATCCATATCCTCTGAAGTAGGTCGGCTACCTCTGTACTGTGTTGTTCCATGACTGCTGATGCAGATGTGACCCAAAACAGATGGGATTCTTCACAGGGAAAAGCACTTTATGTTTTTCACCTAAAACTGAATTTCACTTCTCTTGCAAACAAGGAAGGAAAATTTTGAGGACTGCTGGAAGTTGAGTGCTCATAGAAGAGCTACAACTTCACTTCTAGAACTGGGAAGCATTTAGAAAAGCATTATTCTCTTCCAGATTAAATTCACTACTTCACCAATTGCCACAGCAAAGCCTATGCACCACTTAAAATCCTTTTAAGATGCATTCTGAAGGCTTAAGTGAGGCTTACATGATGCCTAGGTTTTGTGCTAGTCTTCCACAGAAAGGATGAATCTTACCCTTATGTAAACTAATCAGTTTTGATGTTCTCTCTTCCATTTAAAATCCGTGAATTATTAATCTTTATGTGTACAGTAACTTCTTGAAGCATATTTTATATGTAAATTCATATTAACATCATAGAAACATCTATAATACAGACTGAAATAAATTATGAGGCATTGTGTAAGGGATCCTAGCCATTATGACCTTTTAAGTCAAAAATCAGAAATTTAAAAAAAAAATATTATGCCCCTTAAACACATATTTACATAATAGACTGTAATGGCTCAGAAAAAAATCTCTTACAGCATGTAAATAATGCATGTTTTTAGATTTGTCTAAATACATATGCACATGTATTTACATATTAACATGACAGGTTGCAAAGATACTAAATTAACTGGTTTGCATGGTCTTGTGTTCTACGTGAGTGTTTTTGAACACTTAGTAGAGAAAAAATTCAAACAGAGATACATACCTTATATTCAAGAAAAGAACTAATTTCCTATTCCTCCTGAAAAACCTAGCATTTATGCTCAATTTCAAATCAATATTCATAGGCTTTCCAATAATTTATTGTAGATTTTTAATTCAAGATCTTCATAGTACCTACATGACATACTACCAGCAACTCTACTAATCTACAACAAGAGGAGATGGTAGCATTTGCAGGTAAGAAATTCAGATTTAAACCCTGACATAAATTATAACTGGCAATAGATTTTGTGAGTTGAGTTATAAAAGGTGGAAGATTGATGATTAAGTTGAATAGATATTCTGAAAATGTTGACCATGCAAAAGCAGCAAGTTTGTGAGAACACATCTACAGCCTGTCACACCACTTCAACATCACTTGTGTCTCATCAAAGTTTATACTTCTAATTCAGAAACCTAGAAACACTGAAATGTACATAATGTTTAGCTGAATGAGCAATGACATGGAAGCCATTATAAACTCTTTAGCGAGCAGAAATTATTTGCATATTAAAGGATCTGAATCCATCCCTTTCTGCTTTTAGCCACTTCAACAAATATTCAGATCCCATGTCATGTAGCAGGTAGCTGGATAGATCAGAGACAGGCAGAAGAACCTGTTGTGACCCAATCTACAAGTCTACACAAGACCGTCCCAAAGGCACAAATTAATACTTCCTATTGGCTGCAAGTGTTGGTGCATCACTTTAGCTACAGACTGATAGGAAGTTTGTAGTACTCCCTGTTGATAAAAAAAAAAATCTGCTCCTCATAGTGCTAGTCCACTGAAAGTCTATTTGAAATAAAAATAATAGTGACAGTCGAGTATGTTAACATCCATAATCATTGTAAATTATAACTGTCAGTGGTCACAAACCTATCCTATGAAAACATAAGGTAACAATTTAGACTTATATTACTACTCTCAAAGAAGAAGACTATTCATAGGAAAACTAAAGTACTATGGGGATTATAACATATATTCTAAAAATAGAATGTTTTGGGATTCTCTTTTTTTTCTTTTTTACCCCTAAATGGAATATTTCCATATAAAGCACTGTGAGCAGAATTTTTCACTCAGTTTCCGTTGTTGAAATTATACCAGTCTCAATTTAGAGGCAGTGAAGATGTGCATAGTGATTTTAATTCTGAATGGAACGCTGCAAGATACCAGGAAAGCAATAGTTTTAGTCCACAAATAATAGCATGTAACCACAGAGGAGAAAATGTACCCTCCCTCCTAAAATATATAGCAAAAATAATGCTGAAATTGCAGGCGGTTGCTTATCTTTATGATCTGGACAGTGTGCCTCATTTTCATTTTCTCTCACACAAAGACAGATTGAATGCGTAAAGACAGTTTCTTACATTTGAAAAGAGGAACAAAAGGAAGCTATATTATAAATTAATATGAGAACTCAAAGATTTGTTGACTCAAGCTGCGTTCAGAAATATGTAATTTTGGACTCGCTTTTTAGGAAACTGCAATCTCATCAAAATGTCTTTTATATAAAAAGCAATATTCAGGTTTTTGGTTTTGCCAACGTGCACAAAGATGAGACATACTATGGACATTAATTTTTGCTTGCTTATCTTACATTGTGTCAACTTATATTCACAATCCCATATTTCCACAATTGTTCACAATTTGAAAAAGTAATGGAGAAAGGGAAAAGTAAAATGAATATAAAAGAGACATTTAATTAAAGAGTTCATTTGATTATTCACTTTTTAGAAATACTTGATGACAAATCTTCTGTACTATAAAACATATATTTTTCCAAGAAAAGTGAATCAAAATGATGATGTCAGCACAAAGAATGCATTCAAATATAAAAAAATATTTGTCTGTGAGTGTAAAGACTCAGAACTGAAATTCCAAACCCTACGTGTTATGAAGCTTACTTAGGTGTAGCCATTTCTTGGGGTTGGGTAGGGAAGCTTTTGTTTGTTTTGGGTTTTGGTTTGTTTTTTGGGACTTTTTTTTTGAGGTATGTGTGGGTTTTTTTCCCAATTATAAGTGATCATATTGTTCCTTGGAAAACTAAAAAAAAAAACAAAAAAATCAACAAAACAGGCCACAGACTTTAAGTCTGTAACTAAAACTACTGTATTGCCGTATTCCTTCTGTACGTTCTAACTGCCCTCCAAATAATTACAGAGTGGAGACTTGGCTGTCATTCATGTGTATCTATTCCATTGTGTGAAGAGAGAAAGAAAATGGTTGCCCATACATTAGCACATCACCCATGGCTAGTGCAATGACAAGATAGATTAGGATGTATATTAAATCTCACACATGACTGCCTTTCTGTATCAAGGTAAAAAATACTTGCTCTTACATACATTAGGGACTAGTGTTGGTCTGACATCTACATTAATATTGACAGCATATCAACATTTTTTATATTAACTGAGTCAATAACTAGTCTAAACCTGGTAAAATTTAGATAACAAAAATGAAGAAAATATCTAGCAAACAGCATTAGATTCTTGTGTCTAAGAAAAGAAAATTAACCCCCAAATACTACATTGCATTCTGAATTATCAATCCTACAGCAATACATCAACCAGCGTACACAGCTGTGACTTGGTAATCCAATCTCATTTGTCAAACAAGAATTCTAGCAGATAAGGAATGCTTCTAGGAAAAGAAAACCCTGCACAGACAATAACATAAATATTATATACAGAGGAGGCTGATTATAAAAAGCTGGATTAGCATCATTGTATTACTTCACCTACTAAACATTACTTTCACAACGTGATGAAATTGTCAGGCAGTAATCCCACTTCCACAATAGCTGCTTGAGACAAATGCACACAAAACCTGCACGAACACAAGACTATTTTCCTGTTTTGCAGGGGAGTTAAAATGTTTATTTGTATTTTCCATGTTAAAAAACTTTTAAGTCAGAACCACTATGTAGGTTAGCTTAGGAAAGAGATTTCATTATTTACCTTTGCTGTAAAATCTCCAGTAAATGAGCAGTCGCTTCTTATTCAAAGCCAATGTCTTGGTTTCATTAATAATTAAATGTTGTTTTCCAATGATATCTAGCTATTTTATGCTCTTGTCTTTGAAATATATTATCCTCCACATGAAGCTCAAAAAAATACTGGCAATGTTTTTAAGGTGCCATGCATTTTATAAGCATGCATATGAATGGTGGGAGATAAAAATGTTCATTCTCCCAGATTCACTGTACTCTCAGTGAAAGGGGAGAAATTCTACGAAATCAATACACAAAAAATTTGTAACTAGCATCCACTGGCCAAAAACTGATATGTAAATGTTTATAATTTCAATCTTATTAATTAGGTTGCTACAATTGGAAGTATCCCAGAGTATTATTACCCAGCAAAAATAAAAGCATGAGGCAGCCAAAGTTTTTAAGATTTTAAACTCAAAAAAGAGCAACATTTCAAGTGTCATTCATCTCAGAACTCATAGAAGCTTTTGTTTCACCATCCTTCTCACTGATGGCTACCTTTCCCCACTGTTGTAGTGTACTGTGTAAAATGATGAGGGTTAAAGTGATGTTCTTGACAATATTTACCTCCAAATGATCCCATCTTTCATTTATTCAAGTCCTTGAGAATGGGGATGAAACGGGCCATGTCAAACCTAGGCTTATGGACATGAGCTCTTCCATCAGGCAACACTACAGGTAAACAATGGGCTGGAAGAAGAGTCCTCTCTACTGTTCTGCTAATGCTCTTCAAGACTATTCCAGCTAAACATATAAAAGAAAGATGCAGAGAAATGCCCGGAATGGAAACGAACTATCATTCTAGTGCTTGAGATGTTGACAGCATCCATGCTGATTAATTAATATCAGTAAAGCCCACTGAAAAAGGTTAAAAGAACACTTTAACATGCAGTGATATTATTGTGATCATTAGGATGGCATATTTCTGTCTTTACTAATGAATCTTCTTTTATCAGCTCAATAAACTAATGTAGGAGTGCAATTTTTCAATTACATTTTCATAAACAGATGGCAGAATTTAATAAATTAATGTTTACAATAATGGTACAGTTATGAGGTTTGTACCTTTATGTGTTTTGCTCTGAAGCTTTTGATACTAAATCCCAATAATTCCAATCTCCTTAGTACAGAGTAGCTTCATGTTCCTAGGCTGATCTATAATGATTTCTGATCTTTCACTGTAAAGAGACTGTAGGTAGTAAGTTTAATTTATCAAATAACAGGGATATTAATCTGTTTGTCAAATTTCATAGACATTTTAAAAAAAGGTTAACCTCCCTGATGATTATTTTTCTGAACTAAAACACACTGTTGCAGGGCAGAAATGATACTGCATTAAGCACTATTGCAGAATGCATCTTTTGTTCCTAAATTTTGTTTCTAACAGGGGGCTAAATGATGCCCCATTTAAAACATCTTCAATTCGCAGAGTCCACATGTGGCCACATCCTAGGATTGGCAGACACAATGTATGCTTCAGAAAGCTAAACCTCATAAATCTCCAGAAATTCCTCACATCTATTATGTTTACCTTCTGCTGCTGATGAGCCTGTTGGGCTCTGTATGGAGGAAATTACAAGCACTCCAGAAGATTTGGCAAGAAGATGCTCGAAGAAATAACGGGCAAAAAAAATCTTAACTGAAACATCACATCCAGCTTTGGCTACCATTTACATATTTGAGATTACAGCTAGTAAAATGGAAATTCCATCAAAATCGAATAAATTGTTTTCAAAAATCCCTATCTGATTAGTGTTAGTTATGTCTGAAATTAAATGTGTTAAGCTACGTTCAATGTAAGTTATGGACTCCAGCTGAAGTCTAATGTTCAGACTGAAATTTGGTCTGTTTATGCACTCTTTGAATTAAGAACAAAAGGCAGTTGTATCCTAGAGGTTTTTTGCCGATCATCTTCTAGCTCATTTCTATTAATCTATATTAAAAAATGTCTTCCTTAACTTAATAGCAGGTTGCAGACTGTGTTAACAGCTGCTAACTAGTAAGGAAATGCCAGCAGAAATATTTCATGGTCACACATTCAAATACCACTGGAAATTTGTTTATAGTTAATGCCAACTGAAATGGTTATGTTCTAGGCATATTTTTCATAGTGATCAAAAACCAGTAGTTCAAAAGTCTCCCCACTTAATCCTTGACAGGGCCAAGGGCCAAAGAAAATCAAATTAGTTAATCACAGAAAGAAAATTAAGCTGCAAGTTTTAAAATTTGTTTGCCGAATAAAGTGATTGTTCACTGTGTTGCACATCCACATACATGCATCCTTGCACAACCACAAACAACTCTGAAATAAATATCTGAAATTTAAAAATACCATTGAAAAGACAGAAATCTATTCTGGAATTTCTTGATGTGCTCTCCCCCACA
>NC_080633.1:123670738-123718238 GCF_027579445.1 Ammospiza nelsoni | reverse complement strand
TCTTCACAATGTAACGCACAAACACACTTTCCAGAATGGGAGATGAACTTAAACTCCTTTTTTTCCTTATGTAAATCAAGTAACTATTTAGTCCAATTAGTATTCAACTGCTGCTATTTCTAGAATTTAATCCTATGTTTATTAATAAAGCACACATGTCAACTCACAAAATAGCCTGTCTCCTTGCAGTGCAAACAGAGCTTTACTTTCCATATAGGGTATTTGTGGGACATTCTTACACCAGTTGGTCCATAATGAATAAAAAGTACATTATTATAAAGGAGCAAGGAGAATCTGAAAGCCACATGTCATTTTGTTTAAATCCAGCACTGTCCAGGGCAGAATATTGTTCCTCGTAACTCAGACTTGTGAAAAACAGCAGGCTCTGCCATTCAGCTTGCCTCATCAACTGTGAGTTTTAATTTGAAGCACTTTTGCAATAAACTTAGTTTTTTGCCAGCCCATCCTCACTAATGTTGCACCACCTAAAGCATTCAGCCACTGCTCTCCCCCCGCAAGCTAGCCAAGCACATCAAGTGTGCCTGCAACACTCACAGCCTAATCAACAATGCACAAAAACAAAAGTAACAGCAAGACTCCTATTATCTGATCTTCCGTAAAACACAAAAACTGCCTTCTCCGGTACAGAGGAAGTGCCAGTAAGCCTGCAGGTGTGAGCCAGTTAAAAGAAAAGGCTTTGGCTAAATAGATTCTTTGACTGCCAGGGATTAGAGTCATGGCACCAGTGGTAACACACATCTTTTCCTTTAATTTACAAAATTTTCTCACGAGTTTGCAAGAGTTCACCCCATCAGGGGCTTTCTGAGGCCATTGAAATGTCTTAAGTTTTAATTAAGTTGGAGTTGTCAGAAGAAAGCTTTTTTGGCACAGAGTCAGGGTCATTAATTACTGCTATCTTTGTTTCTTTCAGAAAAAAGAACTCTACTGACTTGTTGGGTTACTTACACAGCCTACATTTTCTGTCCTGCAGTCCTTATTCGTCTCCAAGCAAGGCTTGATTAAGCAGTTTACCAATTACTTCCATCAATCTGGTTTACAAGTCTTATGGGTAATCGTAACTTCAGAAGCTTTTCTTTCTGCTGATTTGAGGTACAGTAGTAGCGAAAGCAGCATTACTGTTACAACCACAAAGCATTTTAAATTTCTAGATTTTCCACCCAAAATTATACTTGAATCACATTCCCGATTTTATCATTTAGTACACATCCTCTTATATGCTTTTTGCTGGATAGCCAGTTATTAGCAGACACCAGCCATGCTGCATAAAACTAACCAAAATAAGCATAATTTCCTTGCTGTCTTGCAGTTCTGGGGTTAAAGTTAATGGTTTTTATCAGTCAAATACTTCTGAACAAGGTTGCATTCAAATCAAAGGACATGGTATCTGCATTAGACAGTACTAAAAATTTTATTGCTAGGTGCCACTTATCAAAAAATTTAAGTCTAGAATAATAAGCTGAAATTGCTACCCTGTAACAATTATTCACTGGCCTAAGTAAAGGCTAATCTTTAGGCATCATTTTTACCAGATGCATTCACATCATAAAAAACCCAATAGCATAACTGGTACTAATTTGCTGCTTCATCAGAGTTTGGGATATGGGGAACACACTGCCTCCCTCCTTCCTAGACATGATGGCCTCTAGGATCACTGTGAAATACACTATATACAACAATATTCTATCTATTGATTCCATAGATAAAGGGAAGATTTGGGGTTCTAACTTTGTCCATTCTTTGCCTCTGGTGGCCACTAATTTCATATGTATACACAATTAACAAATATTCCTCTAAAATAAACCAGAGTTTGCTAGTCATATAGCTTCATGTGTCTGGTAAAATCTTGGGTTTAGCCAAAGTATTTTGCATAAATACCATTACCATTATTAGACAGCTTGATGACTATATATCTTTCTAAGTACACGGCTTGTTCATTTATATAAAGTTTCTTTTATCAAAATCCTCAAATTCCTTGAAGTCTGCAAAAGGCCTATGTCAAACTACATACTTTTTACTGTTTTTAATAAAAACATTGGCAAAATAATGTTTTTTCAGAAACTCTGACTTGGATTTCTGATTTATAGAGTATACTTTACCATTCTGAGCTACTCAGCTCAGCAAGTGGTTGCTCAGAGATTGCAAGACTTGAAATGTCTGTGACATAGTATAAATTATTTTGATCCTCCCTTGGGTATTTATTTAATTTCTCACCCATTTACCGTACTTCGCATAAAATGGCAGAAGTGAGACAGAAACTATTAGAAAACTGGAAATACCACCAAGAATGTGAACCAGCTCTAGGAAGTTAGGATACCTGCCACAGAGGCAATCTGCTGATAAAGAAATTACTTTGCCATGCATTCTGTTTCTGTCTGTTACCTCTGTTTTCCTAAATCCAACATCCAAAGTAGCAATCCTACAGATAATGAAACAGATATTTATTTAATAAAATATTAGAAGTGGTTCTGCAAGGCAATTACAAAACTGTGTTGAACCTTCTTATAAAATAGCCATCTTCTCTATTTGTAGGGTTTTTTTCCCAAACAAAACAACACAGAACCACACTGATCTTTGTTACTGTTTTCATTTTTTTTTTCACCTTCGTTAAAATCAGCTCTATCACCAAAAAGTTTCTAGCCACTTATGTCTGCAGGAAGAATCTATATACAGATACACAGCTGTCATCATATCTCTGAATGCTTTCTTTCCACACAAAATCCCACTGTCACCAGCTCTGCCAGTGTAGACCTGCAACTTGTTGATGGTGGAATGCTTTTGAAATGGAACATGGGAAGAACCCAACCTCAGGGACCTGCTCTCCCACCCTTCTGTTTTTCAGGCTGCACTTACCCCAGTGCAGTTATGGTACCTGCACCTACAACACTGGCAATGGACACTAGAACTTGGGCTCTTTTCTCTGTCTTCTAGTAAGGACTTGACCCAGTCTTTTTGGAACTCCAGCCTACTTATTTTTTCTTCTGTAGCTGAACAATATCTTTAAAATCTATCTCTCTCTTTAAATAGATACACACAAAAATAAATACACTGATAAGAAGAGTCCTACAAGGGCTGCCATTGTTAAAAAGCCTATTTAAGAAGCTTACTTTTTTTATTCTACAGCTAACTGCAATTCCAGGCCTTTTTAGCCGTGATGAGAAATAGGAAACTTTAATAGCCTAGTTCTGGTCTTAAATGCTGTGTGTGTGCACCAGCATATATATTTTAAAAATTGGAAACCTTTACATGAACACAGTACATCAAAAGCTGTTTTAACAAGCTGATTTAACAAGGTATTAAGATGCGTATTCAACCGAGGAGGTGGAGACTCATATTCTGCAAATTTATGAACACAAATGTAGCAAAAGTACTGTTGAAAAAAAAGAAGAGTTTCTAAATATTCATCTCAATTTACACTTTTCACTGTGAGCTTAGTCCTTTATTTATAACTCAATTTGATTGTTAGCAAAAACAAGCAACTACTGCTTTATTTAATATTGCTTGAACATACTGGATTATTCCCTTGCAATTTTGGTCCTTTGCATGATTTTAGCTTATTTAAGCTAAAATAACTTAATATAACAATATAACCAGGCTACTTGACCTGAAGAGTTTCTGTCTTAATAGGTACATTGCTAATGTATCTAAGTAAGGGTGAAAAAAAACCCCAAACATGTTAAAGTATCAATAGACTAGCAGAACCTCTTAAACTGAATATTTTTTTCATGACGAAATTCCCTTTCTGTTCTTTCTCAAGCAACAAGGTATAAGGCATTTAGACTTTTTCATCTACTGCTAGAAAAATAATCAGTATTAGAGAGAGCATTTATCTGTATTGACAACTTTGCTGAAGGTCAGCAAATAAGTATATTTCTTGTGCTGATATTAAGAGATACTTTTATAAAGTAAAAGAGAGACCAGTAGAGACTTTCATTTTAATAAAAATGAATTTTCAATGGCATCAGTAACTAAAAATCTCTTTTGGTTCCTTTTATATTAGAAACATTACTGAAATACATATTTCTCCATTTTTTTCCTTATCAATATGTCAATACACGTACTTATATTCTGAAGTAGTAGGTGTGGCATGAAAAATTATAATGGACAATATCCAGATATTTCCTGTTCTGTGAAGGACAAAGGCAAGACATGGTTCTCTAGCAGCCTGTGGTATTAACTCTAGGCAATAAACATGCATTTGGGTATAAGAAATAGAACATTGGCAAAAAGGCCAAGGCAACTAGGACTTGGTTGACTTTCTAGAATCACCAAAACAAGAGAAAATAAGCTGGATAAAAATCAAAAGGCCTGCAGCACTCACACATGACTGGAACAATGGTTGTACTTATAGAAGAACTCAGCAACTGTTTCATCCTTCTGCACCTGATTTCAGGAGTCACTGCTCCAAAAGACAGTATTTCCTGTTTTTCTGCTTCTGCCAAAGACAGCACTCTTCCACAAAAGCAGACTTAGGTAAAAGGGTAAGTGAAGGCACCTATACAAATTACAGAGTAAGTTACCAAGCTTCACACATGGACTATTTAAAATAGAGCATACCTATTAGTATAAAGAAAGAATAGATAGATGGACAGACAGACAGACAGACAGACAGATAGATAGGTTTACACACATATAATGTGGCCTTTGATTGAGCAGCTGAAAAATACCCAGACTGCAAATGTCCAAAAATCTGAGCATACAGGTAAGGATAAGTGTGTTTTAAAATGGTCTTTTCATCTGGTCACACTTCTTTCATTTACTGTGTCAGAAAACAAAACTAACTCATCCTGATACAGATCACCTTGCCATGAACTGAACCACTTGGGCTAGGGGCAGTTTATTATGGCTAATTTGGTGCCAAGATGTCATGGTTAACGAAATACCTGACCCAGAAAAAGTGAAATTAACATGTTTGGTGTGCAAAGATACTTGGTTAAACAATAACTACTGTTCATTTTACTCGCCTTATATGGAAACATGAAAATTAAAGCTGAAAAAGACAGTAGCGTTCATCCATCCGTGCAGAATGACTTCCTATTATATGCTTCAAAATTCATTGTCCAGTCTCATTTCACTATGAGAGAGCTTCCAATTACTATATCTATTCATATCTATTATTGTTTTATGACATGCCTAAAGCTGTGAGCAGTATTATATCTTATCATAGTCTGTAAAAAGGGGGTCTATCCCATTTCTAGTCTATAACATGACGCAACCAGGAACAAAACTGTTGGGGGTGGGGCAGCAGTTGCTTCTTCTATCATATTGCAAACTTGTAAAAATTTCCTGCTTGCTGTCACCCTTGTTTTCAACATCAATTCTTTACAATCATCTTTCTACTGCTGAATACCTGTGTTTTGCATTATTATTTCAGCAGATGTATCAGATTCCATTTGCCGGGTTGAATCCCATTTTGTGATTTCCTCTTCATATTTCTAACCTGTCCTCACTTTTTATATCTCTGCACTCTGTCCTCGCTGGTGTTGGCAACACCTTCCAGTTTTAGTACAACCTGCAGATTTAATTAATTGTCTGTTTACCTCCCCTTCCTTAATCACATGATTAACAAATTAAGTATGCCACTCACAACTGCAGAAGGCCTCTAGACACCTTAGTCCATCCCCAAAATACCACTTGAACTCTTGCAACCAAATGACAAATTTACATGGCAATATGGGAACACCCACAGTCATTTCAACTGCCCAAAACATTTTCCAAAATTCTGTATCTATCCCTTCATTTAAGCAAAGATCTGTGAGGCTGTTTCCTCCATACTATTTTTATTTTTTTTTTATTAAATCACAGTTTCCAAGTGGTTTTGCCTGACTTTCTGCAACTCAAGTCATTTAGTCCCTTCAGTATATCATATTCTCTGGAAACTTTCTGGAAACACAACATTCCTGTGTTTCTTCAGGAAATGGTTGGTCCAAGGTTCACTTGGACCTCGAGCAACCATGTTCTCTGCCATGATTCTCAAAGAGCTGGAAAAAATGGAGGGAGTTCCACTAGATGGCATGGTCTCTCCTTCTTCCTGAAACCTCAGAGGCCCCTGGGCGCAGCCTCTTGAGACCAGGGACTGGGAGGAGAGATTGAGACTATCCCCCCATGAAGCCTATGGGGAAGCAAGCCCAGAAGACCACTTCTGCTCTTGATCTTCATGCTCACCTGTGTTTCCATACTGTGTGTGTGCACAGCTCAGGAACAAACTATGGTCAAGCACTCTTGGAAGAACAGCTCCATCTTATCACCTCCACATGAGGCAGGAAGAGGGGCCAGGCAGCAGGGAAGAGGCAAGTAGCACCTGCCTGGTTATTCTTGGCCTCCCAAAAATGCCTTTGGGCTTAGCAAGTGGAGACAAGAGAAACCATGGGGTAAAACCTTCAGTGTCAGAGCAATAATATTTGTTATCTTGTTTTTTAGTCATTGTCTTTATTTCAGATGGACCACAAATCTTTATGCAGTCATGAAGATATGTACACATACAGAATGAACCAAAAAAAACCCCAACAACCCAGCCCTGTATTCAGACCCATCTAACCTCTCTACTTTTAGGTCATCTTTGACTAAGGCATATCAAGTCAAAAATTAAATGGTTTTGGGGTAAAGATTGTTTCTTGCAGATTCAGTATAGTTCCTACCACAACACTAGGCTTTATAAACAACAACAGGCAGCCCTATGGTAATTACCAGAATTACTCTTTTTTCTTTTTTTTATTAAAGATTGGTATTAGATTTGCTTTTTCCCAATCTTATGATAATTCCTCAACTGTACTTTACTTTTCAGAAATAATTAGTAGCGATTATGTAAATTCATTATCTATGTCTCTTAAGACCACACCATGCTTATCATCCAGACCTGCTGATTCACTTTATTCCATTTTTTTTCTCTAAGTATTGCCTTACTCATTTTTTATCAACAACTATTTTGAAAAGGTCTTAATTACTTGAGCTATTATGTCCACACTATTTTTGTTTTTCTTGTCAAGGATTGATTTTTAAAGTAGCTCAGTGCCTCAGCCATTTCAGAACCAGCTTTCATTTTGTCACACTCTTCATTTATTATTGAGCTTAGTTTTTCATTCCATTATTTCTTTTTTTTCTCCAATATATTTAAAATGCTATTCTTATTTCCCCTGGCTCCTTTGGCTAGTATTAACTCATTCTGCTTTTGCATTTCTTTTAACTTTTCCAGGTCTTAAAAGAGTTTTAATTTTCCTGGTTGTTTCCATCTTTCATTTTTGCCTTGGGAGAGATCTGGCTTCCACAGATCTTTGAGGAGCCCCTGGTGAAACTATACCAACTTCTCTTTATCCCATATATTTTCATATTTCTCAGAGCTATAGTTTAGTACCTTTTAGAGAGGCAAGTCACAGCTGGAAAATATGATTGGGAATATCTGATAGGTATTTTCAATTCTGATTGAGCTGTAAAACATAATAAATCATTTGACAATCCTGTGACTCAGTTTCTCCACCAGTGGACCTGTATATTATCTATGTCTTCAGAGGACTGTGCTAACACTTATCTAATATATACCTATATTGATAGATATCCTTTGACTTTCTCAAGTATAGTAAACATGGAAACTCTTGTGATTTTATAGAGTTCTACAATTATGTTTCTGCAGGGAAGAAATAGGTCAAATTCCTCCCTTTCACGCTGAACACCTCAAAGCTCCTACAAAATCAGTCTAGCTCAAAGTAACAAAAGGCAGGATTTTCTGAAGTTATTATATATGAATAAGATTTTAAACACTCCTTTATGTTCATTAGGTGCAATTTTCTATCTGATTAGCTCTGGTTGCCTGCAAAATGTGCAAATACCTGACATTTTTGCCCATTTCCTCTATTTACAGAACTTTAGAAATATGTTGCTTTAGATTTGGTGTGTTTTACAATGTTATGGCTAGAAAACATATATCCTAGTAAAATTGCACCCATCAGAATTCAGTGCTCTTTGGAAAAAGGAAAAATAATTACTCCTAAGGCCAGTAGTAGAACAAAACACCAGCATTCCCAGCACTGAATTGCAAAGAAAACAATGAAAACAATTTGCTAATAATTTGTCAAATTTCTAGCTTTGTTGCCACTACTAAATGTTTAAATGTGTGCACGAGTATGACAGCAGCAACTGACACAACATTTTTATGGAAGAGGAAAAAACAATGGTACTATAAAATCCTGTGTTTTAATAAGGAAGTCAAGAACACCAGAAGTAGTCTCAGAAACTGAGTCAGTTCTTTTCTGCTTTTCATCTCTTCCTTCTCTCAACTCCAGCTTTGGAAGGAAAATAAAGCTGAAATTGAAAAATTAAATGCTAATTTTAAATATATGGATATCCAAATCCCTTACGTTCAAACAAACCCCAATGAAATTAGTATACCCCAGTGAAAATAAATGTCCCGATCACTCTTTCCCTCTGGAATTCTCTGCTTTTCCAGGTGCCTGCAGTGAGATCTCTTGCAATAATGGAGTAGTCCAATCTTTGATACTTAATTGTACTGGATTACTGTTTGGCAATGAACCAAGTCGTTGGCCTGGGGACAGATCATTTTATTTAACGGCTCATCACCAGAACCTCACCAGCATGCAAACAGAAATCACTATTCTGCTGCTGCCAAAAGAGTGTAAGAACACAGGAGGCTAATCAGCCTGGGAGACACTCAACTAATGGCATACACAGGTAAGCGTCCACTTAAAAAAATGAAAGGCATAAGGCCAAAAAAAAAAGGACCCAAATGCTTAAAATTATGAAGAAACAACAAAGAGACACTTGTATCTTAAGGGAAAAATCAACTAAAATCAAAACACGTAGTTTCTTTTTTCATGGTTAATTACCATTACACTTAAAATAACTTGTTACTTATTGTTTGTGTAATTTAGGCTCGAGGGAGGAATATGTGAAAAGTCCTGCTCCAAAAAAGCTTCAAGGAAATAATTTATGAGAGCTCACAGATAAGAGCCTTTAGATTTGACATTTTGATTTCTATAATAAATTGTTTTATTTTAAAAGTAAAACATCATGTAAATTAATTCATCCCTCAAGCAACATGTAGAAAATGCCTCAGACATGTTTCAACAAACGTTCACTCTTCAGCTATGTTCATTATAATGTTCTACTATGATAATAAGTGCTCTGTAAATCAATAAGTAAAACTACACAGTGCCCAATTTAGAAATGCAGCTTCCGTCTCCTCTTGTCCTTAGCAGAAGCAATGACTTTAGTACTGGTGTGTCCTCTCCTCCACTGTGACTGCAGAAAGATTACGAAAGGCATTTTGTATGACTAGTTATGAAAGACACTCAGCAGGGCACTGAAAAGTTTTATGGGGGCTGTAGCAAATATCAACAGTTTACAGGGAAGGAGAATAACAAGTGTCAAAAGTTATTGTTTTCATCTCCAAGCAATGAGGTGAGTGAGGAAAGATAATTAAAGCCTATCAGCTAGCAAAAATCCATTTCTTTCTCTTTTCTTTGCCCCCTCCTAATTAGCAGCCAGGTTCTTTACTATTAAATAAAATTTCTTATAAGGCTTTTCAGAAAAATTCACCGTCTCTTCTCTTTTTCTTTTTAATGCCTCTCCCCACAACCTTTTCATCTTTTGTTTCATTTCCATGCTGCAAAGACACAGTTCAGACAGAGGGTTTGATACTGCAGACTTAGTGAGGAAGAAGATAATTTGCTTCTTGCCACCAAGTTTTTCAGGGATACTAAAGAGATAGGGGTCAGCCCGACTCCTTTGAATTGCCACCTCCTGCTAGTCTTCCCCTTTCATGGGTGCTGCTTGCTGCCAGGTCAGTAGGGGTTTTTCCTTTTAGTACTAGATACACTCCAGATTGAAGGTGCTTATCTAAACAAATGGACTATAAAGCACAACAATGAGTTTGCAATAAAAACACTAAAAAAAAAAAAAATATATATATATATATATATATAAAATGGCAACTTTGCACATACAGTTTACTACAGCCTTTTTTTAATCAAGATGTTTGCAGAAAAACCTGACACACAGATACTACAAGCATACATAATAGGAAACCTGTTAATGTCTTTGCAGATACTGAATTTCTGTAGAACATTCTGCACTAACCAAGTAAGTAGAAAACAGCATCAGGTAACCATGTGATGAAACCTAACTCTGTGTTGTCATATGCTTACATGTCTTAGTGCACATACACAGAAACAAGTATGTATTTTATTTGCATGTAAAAACACAAGATCAATGTTACAACACATGGGATGTCCTGATTGTATTAAACTGTTGTATTAAACTTGTCCATGATAAATATCATGGTTGCTGTCATCCAGACAAAACAAAGAGTTGAAGTGATAGGCTGCAGAGGGAAGCACGTATTAAGAGTTTATAGATGGGTCCCCAAAAATACACATTTATAGTAAAAGCAATCAAACATACAGAGGCAATGATCAGGATCACTGAGCAAAATCTTGAATAGAGCAACAAAGAAATATAGGAAACAAATTGCCTTCTGGCACTACCAATAGTAATATCATAAAGATGATAGCTATTTTCCACAAATAAATCTAAAATGACCTTTTGGGCCACATACAGTCTGTGATAATTTGTAATTTACTTTCCTTGATAATCATGTCACTGGAAGCTTGAATTTTCCTTAATTTACCATATAGGAGGAGTTAAGTGCAAAGACACCAAGAAGCAGAGACAGTGAATTAGCTGGGGTTAGAAGCAAAAATTCTATTAGGCAGCTAATTCTTTGAACATTGGGCTACCTTATTTTAAATTACTTAAACATCTGTACAAGAAACAAATAAATCCTGAAGGGTCAAATCCTGCAGTCTTTACTCAGACAAAATTCCCATTGACTCATGGGATTTGACCCTTAGTTGGGAATATGCACAGGTTCAGACCATCTTTTTAAAGCTCAGATGTGGAAATTCTCTTTGGAGCAGAAAAGTCCTCAGGGAAAGGCTTTCTGATACCACAAGCATCCAAGACACTAGTCTGGGCTAATCACTAACAGGTTAGCATCTCTGAAAATAATACTGTCTAACAGCAGAGGAATGTGTAGTCTGGTTCTCATAAAATTTCAAACCTGGGACAAAACAGAAGAATCTGCTAGAGCTACCTCTTTTTTCATCTGAATTAATAACACATTATCAGTTTGGTAAGAAAATATGAACTGTTATTATCAAGCTTCCAGATATACAATGGAACTTGGAAGCAAATGCAGCAGTAAATATTTGCTACTGCATAGTCACAGTAAATACAAAATATCGAATACTTATTTTTTTCAGCATTGTTTCACTTTATAAATACTTAATGAGTTATGCTATAAAGCTAAAAAATAATTCTAAATTTGAACATCCTTTGGGGGGAAAAAAAGAAAATGCTACCACAGTATAGGATAACCAGTAAATCTATCCTCGAGAAAATACTCTCTTTTTCCTTAAAGAAAGACAAGAGGTTCTATGGCAGAAAAAAGTAAATGCCAAATTTTAATATCTCTTTGCTTTAAAAATAACTGACATGGAATTTGAGCTTATCAGAATCTCATGGTTTTTGCCTGTTATTTTCCAAAAAACAGTCAGGTTGCTGGGGGTTTTTTTCTTTTTTTTTTGAGGGGTGTATTTTCAGGTTTAGAAGCTCAGCTTGAGATAGTACAGGCCAAATTTTCACAAAGAATAAACAAAGCAGACTAGCATCTGAAGGTGCTCAGCACCCCTGTAAATGCAGATGTAAGGTATATGAACCAGTGCATCTGCATTAAGCAACTTCTTTTCAACAGCTGGTACAAAGTGCTGGCAAGCTTTTGCTGGCCACCTTACCAGGCTGACAGATTTATATATTCATCCACAGGAGAAAGAGTCCAGGGTAGCAGATGCCTACAAAGCCAGGGGGAAGTTTGTCACCTGGGGAAAGCACGCAGAGATCAGAGGATCCAAGTGCTGCTGCAGACACTCTGCTCCCAGCAGGCATCTTAATTCCACTTACAGAAGGTTCTCCCTGGCTGCAATGTCCTGAGGACCCACAGACTTGAATTTTTCACAGCCCTATTCCTTACTCTTGGGAATCCTTATAGAATTACTGGGAATGGTTATTATTAAGCATCTTTAACTATCACACATCCAACACGTGTCCAATGTCTCCCCAGAAGAGCTCATAGATGTGCACAGCAACCAACTTAAAGTCTCAGTATGGGATGGTCTATAGTAAGTCTCCATGTCTCAGAAAGGACGCACCAAAAATTTCAGAGCCACAGAAGAACGTCTGCTGGGATGCAATACACAAATATCTGATCTGGTAGAGAAAGAAACTACACAAGGGAAGCAACATTTAAAGCATGTTCTGAAAGAGGGAAATATTTTTTCTTATTTAAAATTCTTTTAAAATATTTTATATTTGTCTTAACTACTTATTCCTGATTATTATATTGGTTTAGCTTACTGAAAAGTGAAATAGAAAGAACAAAGTCCCTTTCGATAAACAAAACAGATTTTAAAAAATGTGATGGCAAGTGAATCCCACTTTATCACTCTTCCTGGAATTTCTATTGCAGAAATACAAAAGTCTGATTTATTTTTAAAGCATTTTAAACACATACCAACGTTACTTGGAAACAGGCCAGGTAAAAAAATTCCATCAGAACTGACACCCTACAAACACATGTTACCAGTAACCGCTATTGAGCCTAAAGAAATAAATGAAATGCTATACCTTTGGCAATGCAACACTTGGCACATTGTCAAAGATTCATAGCAGCAAGGTATATATCTACTTTAAATATACAGAAAGCTCAGGACTATGTATTAAACACATGCACTGCCCCTCCCCCACCTTAAGAGAAGTCTTTTGTCCCCACAACTTTTAAAGTTATTTAAGGTCGTCTTTTTCTTTTAAATAAAACACTGTGCTACTTGTATTCCATAGCTGACAAAAATAATGACTATGAATTCTCAGAAAATCTAATCCTTGCAAAACAAGTTTGAGCTATTATTCAAAAAGTCTAGTTTAAAAAACAGGAGAGGAAGAACATCCAGCATAGATGAACATAATTTGAGGTGAGAGAATACATTGTTGAAAATGTTATCTATAACAGAAGTTAGAAGTTTATTAAGGCTATGGATATCTCTACCAAATCATGGCTTGAAAGGCCACTATCATCTTTAGCAGTCAATAAAATTCAAGCAAAAAATTCAAATTTCATATAAACAGGAGTGGTTTCTAGGGTTAAAAAGCTGTCTACAATATCTTTGTAAGCTCCATCTTTACCTACTCCATAACAAGACAACCTCAAACAAAGAGCAATTCTCAAACAGCCAGTGATATTTCTGAAAAACACTACAAAGCACACTTACGGAGTCTTTACAGCAAGCACATGGATGGATTTTAAATACCTCAAGATCTTCTTGTAATGTGGGGTAATTTAGACTCCCAGGTATTACTGGAGTGATTCCATGGGAAGGAAATAAATAATAATAAGTAAAAAAGACATGTATCTTTTGAAAATAATGCTAAAGTAAATTTCTCCTCTCTTCACATATACCTTTTCTGCTGGTATTTGAATACTGCATGTGGAATACAGCCATGGAAGTCAGGAGTCAAATGTCCCATTCACACCTTCCATTAGCAAACATGCTGAAAAAAAATTCCTATGCCACTGCTACAACCTGCAGAGGCATGACAACTGAGATTTTATGGCAAAAGACACAGGCTTGCAGGACTTGAAGCATATTCAAGGGGGATTGCACGTGGACCAGCAGATGAAATCACATGCATCTGTGGTGCTGAGGAGAGGTGTTAATTTTAAAATCTGTGCACTAGCCTAAAGGTGCAAGGGGGATGGCCTTTCTCCTGCTCAGCGTCTAACAGTAAATGATATCACCTTTTAGGAATTTTTTTCTGGTAATGAAAGCCATGGTGGACTGGAGGGAGAGAACAAGGGACATCTGGATCCTCTTCTGGAATGACAATTAGGCAGTGGTCCATATTAACAACAGGCGGCCAGTAAAATCACCAGGGTTCATGCATCAGATATAAAGTGATTACCTTCAAATATTGATTTTACAGCAAGACCGGTCCCAGAGGTTATAATGGCTGTTGCTTGTTTCTGAGAGGACAGTTTTTGAGCACTGGAAGTGAACTCTATAAGGAGCTATTACTCCTCAACAAATATTTTATGCACTTTTGGTGGTTAGTGCCATGGAGACTATCCCAACAATCAGTGTGTCTAAGGGATTAGAAGAAATTATTAGGCCAAAGTATTTTGGTGTTGCTCGCTTTCCCTATCTTTTATGTCACAGTGACTTTGGACATTTTGCTAGGAGACTTCAAGTTCTCCAATTACTCTAATAAGGCCAGTGAGTCATACAGCTCTCCTACTGCCTGAAGAAAGTGGGGCTGGGATAAGTGGTAATGATGTAAGGCTGGAGACAGGACAAGGTTACAGTGGTTCCCCACAGCATGTAGGGATATACACAGATACATTCTGGGGCTGGATGGACATACCTGCTTTGAGGCTTTTACACTTGTAATGTAGGGATATTTGGGGATATAGCACATCCACAAGTCAGGCACAAACATGACTGCTTTTCATCACAGCTGTGTGTGCTTCTGTGTGGCACTCACACTGCTTTTCCTTCTCTTCCTCCAGAAAAAAAAGTTACCTGAATGTAGCCTTTCCCTAAATCTGTGACAAATCTGAGCTGCCTTTGAAGATTTGTGTCTTTACAAATGCCTGTGACAACCTGCAGCAGCCAAAGCCAGCAGGTGCAGGTGCCTGAGCCTCCAAACATCAACAGGCTGTGGCAGGACCAGGGTTTGGTGCAGAGCTCGGCTCCATCACCCAGCTGGGTCCCAAATGAGGGACCCACTGTACAGTCAGCCCTAATGCCCTCAAACGAGCATCTCTTGTGCACTTCCCTCAAGGGCAACGGTAATGTTTCTACTCACAGCCACTTGTGAAGACCACTGAAAAATGGCAGCTAATGCTGAAAGCAGCTGCCCACTTATTTAGCAAATTTTCCTGTAGATAGCACTTACGCTCTTGACACTGCAGCTGCTGCTAGTTCCTATCCATGTGAATCTTTAAGAATTTCTTTAGATGGGGATTTCTAACACATCAAAATATGTTTCCTAGCACAACTTAAAAGCCATTCACTCAGCTAGGTTGAGTTAAACCTTCAGAGAAATCTTAGGTTTTAACTAGGCAAGGTTCTAATGTGAAAGTTTATATTTTTTGGTTATGTCATGCCTAAAATGTAGTAGCTAACATGTTCTCATCAAAACCATTAACTAAAATATTGGTATCTGCATGCTGTCTCAGTTTCTGCCTCTCCCTCCTGACAGTGTCTAGCAGCAGGTTCCAGGCAAGTTTAATAACTCTGAGCATCATGAGCTGGTGTCAGTGGAAGTCCCTTGACCACAGCATCCAGCTGCTGCAACAAAAAAATTCTCCAGTTTCTGTGAGGTACCAACACCATCATGGTATCAGCTGTACTCCTCCAGAAAGTGGGTTGAGTTTAGAAATCTGCAGAACTTCCTTCATCATTTTTCCTTATGCAATTTTAAAAAATGTTTTTCTTAGTTCCAAACCACTGGGGCTTAAAATATTATAAGGATGGAATAAGGAAAAGGATCTTATTTTTCTTTTTAAAAAAGAAAAATTATTTTCAGTTTAGAAACTCAGAACAGCATGTTGTTATACTGGCAGATACCTTTATTTTGAATATAGTGCAAAATTGCAACCTTTTACTGTCTAATGACTGTTCCTGATTATTCCATAAAACACACCTAATTTTTTTAACTACTGTTGGTCTGTTAGGTACATTTGGTTACCCACATAACTTGTGCTACCCATATATCCATATATGAGACAGCTCACTTATTTACCCTAATACATATAGCTTTAATTTGAGCTAACACCATTGAAATATATAAAGAATATCCCTGACACTCAGATGAAAGATTTGACTGAAGCATCACAAAAACACATTGAGCAATCAACACCAACACACAGTTAAAATAGATTCTCCTTTTGCACAGGAGGACATTGCTGCTGACATCTCATGCCTAATATAACACAAAATTAGCAAAAAACATCAAGAAAAATCCACCTCCAGGTATGTCATCTGTAACAGTGTGTGATCCTCTAGATATACTCCATTAACACAGACAAACTTTTAGGAAGTATAATATGATCCTTGATGGAGGGACTAAGTGACCACTATCAGATGTTCTGATCCCTGTTGAAGTATGCTACTAAGTCTAGCATAAATACAAATTGCCCAGATGACTTACTGATATGCAAAGTTACCATTTTTAATGGGCCTTCAAATACTATATATGCCTCTTGGCTACCTTTGACAATAGGATAGCATGTAATATCTCTTTTTCTTGACCTTTCTTGCTGAGTACTTTCAAAATCTTTCAGGTGCAGATCAGTACAGCAGGACTAAATCTCTTGGCAACTGTTAGGTCTCTACAGGACCATAATGAAGACTAAACTGTACTTCTGCTCTGCAGTATGGTCTTTCCCATTCAATACAACTGGAGAAATTAATAAAAAAACCAAATTTATTGTAAAATACAGATCTTTCTGGCTTTTACAGAAGTGTTAGGAATGATAAGGACACAAATCAGCTTCTCACCCTTATAAGGTCTAAGGAAGAGAGAGATATGGTAGCAAGCCTCTGTCCTTAAGGTAAAAGGCCCATTTTTTAAATTTTCCCCTGAGTCACTTCAGGGCCAGAAAGCATCCCAAAGACAGAGAGACAGAACTATGAACAGAGTCATTTGCTTCCTCAATATTTCTCAAAGGAATTAATCTGTAAATAACAGAAGTTTTAGGTGATTCCTAATGAACCATGTGCAGCAATCCAATGCCTCTTCTAAAGCCATAACAGAAACAAAGTCGATATGTAAGATTTTTATTTACCTTTATATTGCTCAGGCTGTGTTTCAGCTCTCACAATATCCTCACTGATCCATATTCTGACAGCTGTATCAGTTTGGGCAGTACCTTACTCTCCAAAGGACACCAAAATACTTGAAAGATTTGTCACAGAAGAAAGTATTCTTTGTAAGACTATTCTTGTCAGAATAGGGTCCTTGGATGATGACTCACTGGGCTGGAATGTGGTGCATTGCTATTATTCATTTACCATTTAATGATACAGACTTTTAAAATACAGCTCATACTCGACTGTTCTAAATCCTCCGTGCAAAAACAATCTCAAATTAGATGGAAATTATTCGAGACCTTTAAAGCACCACATTAGTTAAAATCAGCAAAAGTAGAGAAAGGAGATATGCAGATAATAAAGCAATCAATAAGACAGCCTGATTGAAAAATGTTTTAGGAATGGTGATGTCAAAATAAACCTTTTTTTTTACAATCTATATGGGCATCTAATATAAATCTAATTGGGTCAAATTTTTTAATTACATTTTACATTGCTAGTATTAGTACCAAAACAAGACTATTTCAAAAATCCATTTTTGCCAGTTTTTCATATTTCATCTTTCATTTTGATCTGATTCCTTAATACTGCATCAATCATTTGTAGTGGTTGAGATAGCAGAATATTTAATCTTTATAAATACTCTCTCTCTCTCTTCAAGTTCTGTACTTTGAATATATCCAGAATTTTCAGGAAAAGCTTAGAATGAATAGATCAAAACTGATCTGTGGTACAGTAACCAATTGATTTCTGTTAATGCAAAATCCATTCACTGATGTTTGAAAATAAACATTGAATTATTTTTTCCCATTATCAATGTTTGACAAGACACTCAAGGATACATTTAAATCAGAAACACAAAACTCTTGGATTGATGTAAGAGTGTTAGGTTAAACTCATTTTTTTAAAAAATTATATTTTAATCCCTAAAGGATAAACATTTATCCTCTAAGATACAGGGATAAAGATTTTAATGGCATCTTGCTTTGGGATTCAAAATAAATAAGGCAAAGATGAGTTTCCATCTTCTTAAAACTAAATTACAGAGATTAAAATATATAAACACAAAATGAAGGTATTCCATTTGCATATTATATTTCGCTCTTAAAGTTGATATTGAAGATTAAGGGTCAGCATTTAATCCTCACTATCCTAATCCCTAAAATTACAAAGACAGGCATAAGTGCATGTCTGCTCCACTAAATTACCTTGAAAGAAAGCAAATTCCGGATGAAAAGGGAAGCATATTTATATTATGGTGATTTAAAATCTGTCGCCTAAACACATCTTCTCCCCTCTATCCATTGACCTAAATTGCACACTAAAAGCTTGCTTGTCTGCAAATGGGCAGCTAACACTTTGAGACAATCCAGAGATTCTTCACTTACGCACAATCATGCCAACTATTTTTCTGACTACAATAAACACTGTCTTGTTCATATTTTGCAGAAACAGGAGTCAAGTTACAAACCAGAAGAGTTTCCCTACTTTTCCCAGCCCCATTCCTAGATATAGATAATTCTATAAATTTAAGATTCTGAGAGAGAAATGTATTAATGAAAATTAGTAGGTCAAGCATGCTCTGACTTAAAGTCTAAGGGAACTCTAAGGGGAATTACACTCCAGAGGATACTGTACCTCAGACAAAGCAGAATTATAACATAAAATAACCCTAGTCTCTAGAAGAAAAAAAGCTGTAAACCAGTACTGATTATACCCTATTCATCTGTTTCTCTAAAATATTAGCTTTTTCCATAGGTTATATGGAGCAACTGAAATTAATGATGGAGCTGCCCCTGACTTGAACAGGACAAGGACATCAACCCTCACTGTCTGCTCTGCTGCCTTACCAATATTAAATTGCAATGGAGAAAAAACCCTCACAGATGAACCAACAAAAATACCAGGATATAAAACAATAAAAGCAAACTGAATCTCATAGGACTGTATTCTGTATTTTACATTCAATATTTGTCTACTTCCTAATATTGCAGATTGATAGAAGTGCTACACCACATACTGAGGTAAAATATCTATGCTGCACTCAGCCCTTCAGATTTGTCATAAGAATTGTCTATGTCTGTACCAAGATGTTCTAATATTTATTTTTGAAGAATTTCTTTGCAATTTGAGCCATCTAGAAGAGAACTATTTTATCATGACTATCAAAATAAGAAGCTCTGTAATTATAATCATAAATAGGGCACTACGTTCCTTCTTTTGAAGTTTTTTTAACATATTTTTATACTCTAAAGGGAAGACAAAATCCCTGTTAAAAACCTATTAGCAAATAACGTTTTTTATCTGTAAGGGCATTTCTATTACTGAACATAAGGTTTCTCTCTACTTATCAGAATGTCTGGAGCTACAATGCAATCCCTACATATAAGAAAACTGAAAAACATCTCAAGCTTAGCTACTGAATTTAAACTCTGCACATTCCTCCATTAAAAGCATATTTTAGAACTATCCTAACAGTTTTGCCACTAATTTTCATCCCCTGTAGGTATAAAAAAACCTCAAACAAAAACCCTTCATAAAAGGTTCAGTCATCTCAAGGAAAAAAGCTCCACACAACAATGCTGCTGTGATTTTCAGTATTTCAGAGCCAAACCCCTGCTGCTTGGTCATGATAGTTATAAAAGCACACTAATGAAAGCAGCAAAATTTATAATTAATTTTAATTCTGATGAAACCATACTGCTCTAATCAACTGCCTATCAAATGTCGGTGCAAATTACACTAACAAAAATAATTATTACGACAGGTTGGCAGAATAAAATTTTCCATATACTCCATCTGCATAGAGAATGCCTGTGTGGGAATTGCTTTTAATGAACAACAAATTACAATTACTAAACTAAATGAACCATCTGCCTTTTTTGTTTGTTTTCACAGTCTCACTAGTACAGGGTGCACTGTCAGCTTAATTGCCATTCAAAATGGCAGACTGACCTACCACCAGACTTTCAAGTCCACAACATTTTAACTGAAAAGCCACAGCAGATGTTTTTAATTTTATGAAGAGGACAAGTATGTTTTATAAATATATTCTAAATATAAAAGGCCAGCGTTTAAATAATAATAATAAGGTACATGCCTATTTCAGACTGGAGGGCTTGTATGACTAAATATCTCTAAACCCTAAATTAGCACATGAAGTATTCATAGACCAATACTTATTGAAACAAGTCTTGATGTGCTTTATTAACAACTTTGTTCAAGAAAATGTTCTGTCTCTAGTCTTTAATAAGTGACCACTGTTTTTCAAAGGGGCACACATGAGGACTTGTGGCAATAGCAACTATTAATAAACTTTTACCAAGCATATTTCAAGTGCTTATTTGGATATGTCATCTGGCATTTCCATTAAAAAAAAAAAAAGGAAAACCAGTGTCTTATTTGCACATCTCATACCAGTTGAGCTTTCCTTGCTGAGTTTTTGTTTTTGAAGACCATAATATTTTGTAACAGTTGGAAGATAAACTCTTAATAACAAACATTGAGGGGAAAAGAATCTGACCTGGGCATGCACTTAAAAAAAGAAACTCCACTTACTACTACTGCATAACGTAGAAGGAGAGGTTGAGAAGTTTTATTTCATTATTTTATTACTTATATAGTGGCTACATCAGCCCTATTTTCTAAAAGCCTGGCTCATTGCTTATTATTAAAAAATTTAAATGTTTTGGAAAATAATCCTTCTCTATTGAAGGGTCTGAACTGCAAGCCTTTGAGACAAAAGCTTCCTCTTTGTCTGAAGTACCAAAATCTTTCAAGCAAAAACTAAAAGTACCACTGCTACAGAAGAGAAAAAAATAATGAACAAAAGGAAAAATCCCACACACAACAGAACAAAAAAGAACCAAAACAAAGCAACCAAACTCAAAAACTTTGTCTGTGTCCAGTGAAGCTCTCATATCTCTGAGACTGTCTCCAAATGCCACTGTGTTATTTCAGGTTTGGATCCCGATGCAAAGGACAATTGTAAAAAGGAGAGAGTTAGGAAGATGCTTGTTTGTTTCAAACAGCTGTGGTTCAGAGCTTTGAGAAAGTGATCAATAAATGTAAATACTATTTCATGTTCTGTTTTTAATGTCATTTACATGTTCATTTTTAATTTATTCTAGCTATTGTGACAATATATAAGACAAAGGGAAAAAAATTGACTAAGAGAATGGGCATCTCACTTCTAAGTATATTAAATGATTTAATGACCCATATACAGAGTGATGCAAAGTAAAATCAACTTCTATTTCCAGACCTCCATGAAGCTGGATAAGGGAAGGTGGTTTAAAATCATTCCTGTTTTAGGTCAATGTTATTTATCATTGTCCACACTTGGAGCTACTATATATTGCTTCAAAATACTCGATTTAGCTGGTCTGCATGCCAGTGCCCACTCACATACCCATGTCTGATTTGGGGATTAAAATAATCCTTATTCCCTCCCCCTTCTACACACCTCTGGTTAAGACTAGAAATAACAAAGAAAAATCTGATTCCTCTACTAGGATATTTGATTTTAAAAGATGCATTACAGTGATTACATTACAGTGTTATTATAATTAATATTTACAATCACTAACTTGTAATACCAGTATTACTAACTACAGTTCTTTGCAGAGATATGTGAAGAAGATATGTTAAAAAAACCTATTAAATTTTAGTTCATTCACTGAACAGTATTAATAAAACTGCTTCATTCTCATTTTCACTTTGCAGTAGTCTTGTTTCTCCTGCTACTTGGACTTTATTTGAAGAAGCTTTTGTTTGCATGCCTTTGACTGACTTCCACATTGGTTTACCTTCCAGGGTCTGCCAAGTATTGTTTGGGGTAACGTTTTTTCCTCTGTAGTTCTTACCATCACAGCCTGGATGTCTGGAAAAAATCACATCTCAATTTTCCTTTTGAGGTCTTTCCTCAAATAATCAATGTATTTTCTTTTTTTCTACCAGAAGAAGCTTTCCTCTTCTTTTGGGTCAAGCAAAACCTTTCCCTCCTACAGCTTTTCTTCTAGTCCCACTTACATACTAACGTCTGTGAATTCTCCAATACATTATTAATACTCTGCAGGGAAAGAAAACAGGGAAATGTGAAAAATATCATGCTGAACAACATGGCTCTCCCTAAAGAAGACTGATCCCTCTACTGCAATTCAAATCTTCTGCTCACTCATACTCTGTCTGTATTACAGTGCTTCCTAGCAGAGAGTCCAAGTGCATGCCCTGCCATCTCCCAGCCCTGTATGGGGACAAATCCCTGCAGAGCACAAGGTTACCCCTGCTTCCCCTATTCCATTTAAGACCTGGGTTCCACACACAGATTGACTGGCCATGGTTGGAGAGATGCTGTGCCAGGACCCAGACAGCTATCAGCACACAGCCTCCCTAGGCCTGGATTGTTTATTCTGCTCATAACGTTCACAACACTGGAGTTTGTCTGCCTAATCCTTGCTGGGAGCAGAGTGTACAGAACAATTAATAACAGCTAGCACTCAGAGGTAGCACGTTACTGCGATGCCTGTAAAACTGCTGTGAAAAACAGTAACCTGAGTCAAGGCCTATCTCACATGGTGCCACGTGGGTTCTGCAGAACTAGTGTCACGGGAGCCAGGCTGCAGATGCTTCACCCTCTTCCAAGAGGTGGAATAAAATTGGGCTTCCTAGAAACGTGGAGAGATCTTGTGTGGTACTGAATCATAACTGGTCTTAGAATGATCAGAGAGTTTCCATTAGTCATCCAAATTTAAAAAAATATATTCAAATCCTGTACCTTTACATGTTGTACTGAGGATATCAAATTATCTATGGAGAAATGCTGATGAATTATTACTCAAATGCAAACCCACAGTCTATGAATGCTCATCTGAAGGCAAACTTTTTGTCATGCTCTTTGAGCAGAAACAAATTAATTAGTTGTCAAATGGCCCTTTCTGTCTATTGTTTGTACTTCCAAATTAAATACATGAAACACTAATTATGACACAGACACTCCTCTCCCATGCTGAGTGATATGCTGACAAAGAAAAACAAAATAACCCAGACACGCAGATTCAGTTGTTTACTGTTGGAGTAGTACCTTTCCTTAGTGAGACTAAAATTGTGAACAGAAAGGCATCTTATTTACATTTGAAACACTCAGTTCTCGTATTCATTTTTGAAGTCTAATGTTGTCCTTTGAGAACAGTCACTGAGGGAGACGGAGAGATGGAAATGCAGGAGCAACACTGTGAATCATCCCCTTAGCCCAGGTGTTCCCACATGCTCTCTGTGCACACAGCTAATGTCAGATCCACAAAAAAGCAGGGTACAAATAAAAGCCCTTAGAGAGCCTCAATGAACATGCAGTGTGATGAGGGATCCTTGCCTGACCCTGGAAGACAGTCTGTTTATATCCTGACTTTAGCAATAATAATAGAGAACTAAACATTCTTGTATCTTTTTGTTTTAACCCACATAATCAGAAACATCATTAATGTTCATGCCCTTATCCTTCTTAAAAATCCTGATAAACTGTTTATCCGGATAACCCCCCACTGCAGCAGTGAATTTCACAGGCTGATTATTTACTGGAGAAAAAAAAAAAAAAAAGAGTAGCTCTGAGTTTCCCTGAATGCCACCTCCCTCTCCTACTACAGTGTCAAGTAAAGGGAGCACATGGCTGGGTTTCACTCTCTCCTTCATCATTTTATATACAGCCCTAAGCCATACCACCTTGTGCTGTGATCCCTTCAGATCTCACAGGCTAAAGCAGGGTCAGAACTCGGAGGGGAGATCTCCAAGGAAAACACCAGGGCTACAAAAAAGAGTTTTGGTAATTCATTGATGGTGCTCTCTGTCTAAATTAGTAATGAGTCAGTGCCCTAGCTTGGTGTTTAACAGCACCGTCCTGTTAGGAAATGTTTCCTTTTGGTTGAAACAAAGAACAGATTTCACAACTGCTTGTACTTAATAAAGTTATTAAGTACGTGGCACATTTTTTTCAAAGGAGGAAGAGCGTTAAGACAAATGTCTTGGCCAAATTTCAACTTGTAATTATGTTTTGCCTACCTACAGGCAATTCCCTGTGCAGTTTCACTTGAGCATGGCTTTTTTTGCTTTTTTTTTTCACCTGCCTTGAAAATACTTGCAGTGCACTGCTGCTGCACACAGTTGAACACGAGCTTTCTTCAATTCTACCAGTATGTACATGAAGATGGCCCTATATGCACTTAGGCTAACACAGAATGAAGGAGCACTGAATTTAATTAACATTTTAAAACATTTTGAAAGCCTCCGAATAAAGGCTTTAAAAGTGTAAAGTATTACCATGGTTTCTACAGTCTATTTATTTAGACTTAATAAGATTCCCTTCACACATACACACACACAACCTTTTTTTGCTTTGCTAAGTAAATGCACATTAATAAATAGTAGTGCTACCCAAGCCATCAAAATTTATTTTCTTAGAAAAAACTCTCCCAAGCATGGCCATCTTGTATTCCCTTTACCCTATAAGAAACTGAAGGGCATGTGCAACTTGATGATTGGTGGAATGATCAAAAATTGAAGTTTTTGATCAAGAAAATGAGAAAACAGATTCTTCACTTGCCAACCCTTCTCTAAAAACACAAGCTTTCAGTATCTTTTGATATTTAGCCCAGGACATTGTTAGCTGATCTGAATTGTGTATATGAAGTGAGGCTTTAGAGATACTTAAGGTCTGACTCATTTCAGTCTTTATAGCTTGAAACAGAGTGATAAGTGCAACTAGAGGCAAGTTGAGAGAGTTGGAACAGAGCTGAAACTGCATTTGCAAAATACTTGCTGTCAGAAAAACTGGCCAATGGATAGACAGCTGTATTTCTGGCAGAACCATTCTCATCAAACTTTACAGGTTTACCTCTCTTTTCACAGCAAATCTGAAGGTGGTAACCTGTAGGCCATTAAGTTCTGGAAGTTCTGCATTTAGAATTAAAGTGGGAGAGATTAAAGATGGAGAGATGGAAAATACTGGCTATATTCATCTGAAATTCTTGAATTAGTTCCTTCCATGCCCCACCTCTTGGCTGTTTGCTTTCCATGAATTTCTCCATACTAAATCTGCTGACCCAAGCAAGGAATTTGTTTCAGAAACAGCTATGTTTAAACACATACTGCAGAATATGCAGGGAAAACACATTCTGAATGTGTAAACTTAGCATTCATGAAACAGCCCATTTCTAATGATACATTTGCAATCAATCAGGGAACAGAAATATACCAGGTGTCAAACCAAAACTAACCAATAAAGCGCAAAAGTTTAAATGTATTAAATATTGCAATTGACTCTAGGTTTCAGCAGGAGCAGGACTGGGCACAGTTTTTGGAAGACACTTCTAAGACAAAAAAATTTGAGAGAAGCCAATTTGAAAGAGAAGCAACATCTATCCATGTAGCAACCAGCCACATATATCACAGACATTACCAAGGGATGCTGATCACTCCTTGGGTTAGCTCAGGAGCCAAATGCAGAATCAGCATGGCTTGTGAGTGTGGGACAGCTATGTGGTGCTGCCTTGGCCATTCCTACCACCTGTGCATCCCACCAGCAGACCTCAGTTTACAACCCAGCTATTATATCCAAACCCCAAGGCTGGCAAGATACAGAGTCAACAGTGGATTTCACCATCCAAGTCTAATGATACTGCTGTGGAGATGAAAATCATCTGCATCATGGAGACATCCGCACCTCAAGCAAAGATGATTCTCCTGTAATGGCCTTGGGCATATGTTAATCAGGAAGGGTGACCAACTAGAACTCAGCAATACTCCACATGGGAGCACATGAGTGAACCACTGGGCTGATGAACAACCACCCCAAACTACCCCCACTCCTGAGTCCTCCTGCAAAAAAAGAATGGAATCACTCGAGAGTAACTTCATTTATTGCTCTCGTGGCCTTCAGCTATTCATCAATACCACTTTATCATCAGACGTATCAAGAGTATCCAGCAGATCTACAATAATAGGCATGCTTTAATCGTGTCTAAAGGGTAAAGAAAGAACTGCCCCAATGCCTCTGTCATCAAGTGCAGCTAGTAGCACTGATTCTGCCTGTCATCTTGCCTTGAAATACAGCAATTCCACATGCAGGTGTATTGAAGTGGCAGTATTCACCAATTGACACCTTAATGTGCATATTCAGTCAGTCCTAATTTGACTCTATCTTCTGCTAAGTAGGATAGAGTTCCCAAGTCAAACTCCCCACAATTTTTCCCTGTAATTGACATCAAATATTCTAAAACATATACATATATTCATTTCAATAATCAGTACAATTAGTTGTGCACATAAATATTTAATGAGCCTTTGAACTAAAGGTTCAACAGTTTAAGAGACTGGTAATAGGAAACAATATTTATTTCATTGGTGGGTTTTAGGATTGTGAAAATGAAAGAAAGTTCCTTGTTATTGCTAGCACAGAGTTATTCCCTGTAGTGATTTGACCAGATTAAAAATCAGCATTTATACAGAAGTCATCAGTTCAAAAGAGTAGTCCAAATCTGGCGTGATTACAATGCTTTTGCATACTGTCTCATGGTCCATCAGAAATGCTCTGGCACTCTTACTCTGTTTTTTAGCTCAGGGCATAAGTCATCATAAGTCAGTATTGCCCATTGTTGCTATAATAAAAAAAAAAGGAGCAATGGAAATGATAGCTCAAGTATTACTACTCCTCCTCTTTACCAGAGGACCATGCTTGCATTCAAGCCATTATACTGGGAGATTCTGCACTGTAGTGCAGATGCTCTGTAGTTAGCAGATATCACTTGTCTGCCCTTTCAATGCAACTTTGAGAACTAAAATTTATTCAAACAATTTTTAAAAAGCAATGCACAAATTGAGACCAACCTGTTTAAAGACACTTGAACTGCAAATGGCACCTGAACATTAGAATTAAAACAAACTCTGGGGATTTATGCTATAGGAGTTAAATTAATTTCAATGTGAATTTTACACTTTGATCACCATGCAAAAGTGAATTCTTTAAAACACATAGATAAGTTTTGATATGAATCTACCACTGTTTGTTGTAATATTCTATTATTTATAGCAGCATAAATCACACAAGTTCCCAAAGGGTTAATACAACTAGATGACTGAAATTCATGAGCATAATCCTAAACAAGTGAGTTGAAGTTCTATCAGGTCTATTTCATAGCATCAGGGATTACTGCTAGCAGTCTAATCCTACTGAGCCTAAGGGAGGTACGTTGTATTGTATTTGAAATCCTGGCCAGGAAAGAACGGAAGGTTAAATGGGTGCCTTGCTCTGTAATCAAATATCACAGGCACTACTTATCTATTCAATGAACAACTAACGTAGAAAATCAATTAGGAAACAAATAGCTTCTTCTTTTGATTTTTTTTTTACCTAACAAAAAGAGAGAGTGAAGAGTAAATGTTTTTATAATACATGTTTAATGAAACTATATCATATTATAAAATAATCTATACATAGACTGGCAAAGATTAACTAGAAGGTACAAAACACCCCATAGCAACTGCTGGTGTTTTAATGCTATTTCTTTAAGTACCAGGGCTATTTTCAAGGCTAGCGTGTTTTGAAACTCTGGCAATTGAGCGTCTTCTGAGCACATAAAGCAGCACACAGAAACTACTCATACAAAAATATTAACTGACTGCAGATAATTGGACTGTGCTCAAATGAAATCACAAATACATATCCGGTTGTTTGTAACTGAACATCTTAAATTATGTATCAGCTGTGAAGAGCATTTCTTCAGCTGTGCATCATCTTTTGTTCACTTGGTTAAAATCCCAGGAGTACTGAAAAAGGCTGAAGCTCCTGCTGGTCTTTGTTCCCAGCAGGGAGAACTCCCTTTTGGTGGTCTTGAGGTTAACACCCTACCCGCCTCCCCCCCCATACCTGTCATTCTGAATAGACTTCACAGTCTGTGCACACAGACAAACAGCCTGACCTGGCCAGCTAGCTTGACCCCTGGGCAGGAAGAAGATCACATCTGGTTATTAATATTGGTACATTAAAAATTGTAATCTTCAAGGCACTTGGAGAAGCAGGCTGGCAATTATACAGTATGTAGGGGATGTCAGTCAGGGAGCATGTTAGCCTGATATTATGTCCAAGAACACTAAAACGTTCATTTTGCTCTGATGAGGGGTTTCAAACACAGTCTCCCTCTGTATCTCTGAAAGCTGGCAGGAGAAGTTTGCCCAAAGCACTTAAGGCTCCAGATTATCTGTTCTTACACTTCACAATTTTTAGTCTGTTTTACACAGTTTTATAATGTAAAACATTTGTAGCTGAAAATTGATGCAACTAGAAAAAAGATCCCACGTGATTTTATAGTAGAGAAAGGCAACTAATAAAGGGAACAAAACCTCTCAAAATCACAATTGTGAAAAAATGTGTTCCCATTACATTCTCTGAGTATTTTACCTCTATCCAGATTTTTTAGTTTGTTCATTCTAGGCATCTGCATAGTAGACAGTTTAAACACAGTTTATGTAATTGGCTAAAATATACAGGAACACATTTGTACATGCTCGTGATATATATTATATACAGATGTATTTATACAAAGCTTTATATAGCACAGATTTAAGTGTCATGTGTGAAATCTTAGTTCCACCAAGTTCAACGGAAAATCTGCCATTTGCTGGAGTTGGGACAAAATTTAACCCTACCTAAACAACACACTCCCATCAGGATATGTACTGTGAATATCAAAACCCTGGTTTGACCCCTTTACACAGCCAGATAATTATTCCTATGTGGCCTCAGTGGTTATACCTAAAAAAGAATGAAAGACCATGGTCTGGAACTATTATATGTCATGTGTTTTATCCCAGTCTTATTGATGCCACATGGAAAATTTTATATTGTCAATATGAACCCAGCATAGGTCCAGAATTCTTCACAAAGGGCACTCTGACTGCTCAAGGCACATTTCTACACCTTTCGTGTGAAAGGTAGAGGAACATGGTCTTCAGAGAATTCTCAAATGAGTCCTAGATGACAGTGTCAACAAAATCTCCATGCTTGAAACAAGACCTAAAATTGTCTCTAAGAGTAATTATTATTAATGCTCCCAGCCCAGTTAGCTTAAATCAGTTGTCATTAGTTTGGTTTTGCTGCAAACCCACCATCGAGACTTTTTCCTTGCTTTCAAACAAAAAGTTTCCTTTCAGACTGCATTGGGGCAACACCCAGGATGGGCCTTTTACCAATAATGTGTTAATCTTATGATCTTTGAGTCTGAAAAAGGAGCTTCATAGCATTGGAGGTGGGAAGTTTCCAGCTTTTCAACAGAATGCTGGCACTTGTTTTTAGCTCTGATAGGCTTTGAGAAGTCTCAAAAAAACCCTTCAAACTGAAATGCTACTATGTATGGAAAAGCTATTACAGGAAAAATGTAAGACGTTTCTAAAATATATTAGTCACAAAGTTACAGCAGCATTTTCCCCCCTTAATATTACTGGGGCTTGGCTCAGTACATGCAGCCATATGAAAAAAAGAGCATTGATAGAGTTAGAGAGCACCCTACAAATTTCTAGCATATTTTTCCTAATGCAAAATATGCAGCAGGTTCAAAATGCATGGTAGCTTCCCGTGGGATATTCAGCACACTTTTTTCTCTCTTTATTACTTGAGACAACACAGCCAACTCAAGCTCAAGACAAAAAAATTTTTATTCCAATCATCCCAGATAAATAGAAATGCTCATAATAATGCACATGACAATGTACATAAACACTCACATTCATCCACAAGAGAAGGTGGAAAATAAAGTAATTGGCAGAAAAGGAGAAAAATATAAAGGGGTCCAGGGCCTGGTAATAGTGAAACTGGGCTAAGTGCTGCAGAAATCTAGGTGCAAACAGCACTGTGAAAAACAGACACGTAGACATGTTGGTGGAGAAGGAAGAAAAATGGGGTGAGGTGGTAAAAAATGTCTGTGTGTGCAACTGAGGCTGAAAAGAGTAAACCACAAGGCAAGGATGACACTATGCACACTCCTGAGGGAGCTGGCATTTCGGAGTGAAATTCCAAGCTTCAGGCAAGAGAGGAAATGTTTCTGACAGGTTGGGGCCTTTTAGGGTGGAGGCTTTCTGGTTTTAAATAGCAGCTGCTTAAAAAATGTTCACAAATGTGGAATAATTTAGGAGGAGAAATGGGCTATAAATGAGGTGTCCTAATGTGTATGCTCACCCACAAAGTATGTCATGGTTATCAATACCCAGTAACCTGGTTTGATATGTAAAAGATATTTAGGGAAGTGGATTTCATTGTATCAACTCACACTCTGTATCAAACAGGCAAACTGCTTCCATGAGAGGGAAAACAGTCTCAAATTCACATCCTCTCCTCCTTTACACATCCTCATTGCACAGCAGTCTCTCTGACTCTCCTTTTGTGACTAGCCTTTTATCTAGAGCACCAGAAACAAATGGGAAAGCCCTAGAAATAAACTTTGGGAGAAAAACAGGAACAATAACCATCAATGTCAGCAAGAAATTACTGAAATAACAGGACTTTTTGAACTGGATAATTTCTCACAGTAGTGACAAACCACAGTAGTCAAACCACAGGAGAGCCATGTCCCAGTCAATTGACAGAGTTAAGAAACACTCATTTTGGAAAACTTCTCCATCCTTGGAGTAATACTACTGAGATCATCAATACTGCAACAAGATGGATTTAGCCTACATTCTTCCTGTCTCTTTCCGCTCATCACCATTTTAATAGGAAACAAACAACATTTTAAAAGCTTCAAATAAATTCTGCAGAGCACAAAAACTAGCAAAGCCATTGTATTTTTCCAGAATTTTAGCAAATATTTAGACTTTTGCTTAACAATATGACTTACCTCATACTAAAGAAATTTCACAGACTGCTCACGCCACTGAGAATCTTATCTTTGTGGCATAGTGAGGAAACAATCCTCACCAAAAACTAAATGCTGGGTGAAAAGTTGGGGGATGGGATGTATGAATGACAGCCTTGTGCATGTTTTAGCACTGAAAAAGGACAACTGGTGCTGGGAAAGAACTCTGGTAGTTCATTAAGCCCAGAACACACTGACACAGCCCAGGAAGGCTCCCTGCAAGGTGAGCACAAGAAAAATGAAACCTACCTGAGCAAAGGATCAAAACACAGGACTGCAGTCAGACCCCACAGCTTGTGACAGCAGCCACTGCCTTTCTGTAGCAGATAAAAAGTTTTCTGAAGCCACCAGCATCCCCCTGAGCTGGCTCTGCCGGGAGCTCCCCACGTCTCCCTGGCAGCAGGGATCTCACTCTCATCACAGACACACTCACAGGCACTCTGCCCCTCTGCCGCTGCCCTTCCCAGCCCTTCTCCTGCCACATCTCCTGCCAGGTGTGTGCTGGGAAGGACAGGGCACACACAGCTGGCTCCCTGCCGGCCAGGGACTCCCTGACACAAGCAGAATAACTCTGCCCTCCCCCACGGCAGGGAAATTGCTTCAGATCTCCAGTTTCTTCTTTGCCCCATTAACGGCAGAAAGGGAGCTGAGCCAAAATCAGAGAGGGCTGTCCTGTGACTGTGTGTTTGTCATACGTTTCCTTGTTTCATGTTTTCTCCAATGACTAATAGCCTCTTTAGGAGCTCCAAACAAAAGTAAGCTATTCTAAGATGGAAATTGCTGGACATAGTGAGAAACATTAAGTATTTCTTTTTATGGGGGATAGGAAATAAAAAAAGGAAAAAACCCTCAACGTTTATATACTTAAACCTCTCCAAAAAAGGGAGGGGGAAGAATGTAAAGCATTACAAACCTAATTTTGTGAAAAAAGTATTCAGTGATCTGCTGCCAAGATAAGTGCCTCTTTGTTTTAACTAATTAGCACTATTACAGGGTTCAGTAGTGACATTTCAGCAGTAATTGATCCTCTGATGCAATTTTTGTGTATTTCAAACTAGCCAATACATCCAGACAAGAAGGCTGTGCAAGGATGGAGGCTGGCAGTCAGCACAGAGGTGCCAGTCACTCATGAGCATGACCTTGGATCCTAGGATGCTAAACAGATACTGCCAGGAGGAGCCACTAGGACTCAGCATTCTAGAAAATCAGACCCCTAATCCCTCTACTTTTAGCACTTTCTACTGGCAGGTAGCACAGCTAATTTAAATTCAGGTATTGGCTATCCTGAACTAGTGTTTATATACAGTCACACAGGGAATTTGAACTTCCTGGCTTGCTCTGAAATTAGTATTTCATTTCAAATGTTGTGCTGACTTGGTGGGGAGGGAATTTGGAATCATATTTTCAGATTACTTCACACTACATACAGGGTAACATAGTTACTATATATTTCTTTTTCTTCTAAGCCCTAATGGGAAAGGTTTTAATGTCAAGCAGCATGAAGGCCAGAACAATCTAAAAGTCAACATAGCTCCCACAGTATGAGTTCAACCACAACAGACATCCCATCTTATTTCATGGTATACCTTAATAACAATCAATAATACATTAAAGTTAGCACCAAACAGTATGAAAAGAGGACACTACAAAGAGTCAATTGCAGTTATGCCTCAGCCCTGCAGTCTATATGCAGCAACAGCATCTTCTATTTTGCATCAATAAATAAATATCTGGGGTAAATATTTGCAGATAGATGGTTAATTAGCTACTTGTATCCTTCAGGGTCAGCAAATAGTTAAGTGCCTACAGACATTTGCACCTCAAGCCACTAGGTACAGCAATACCTGTGGGAAAGCACTGAGAGGCAGGCAATGTGAGGAGACAGGCAATGTGACATGGGCACAAGGAGATGCTTCTTTCTCTCACTCTCCCAATATTAGGGGGACTTTAATTTCTCCATGGGTTAATTCAGAGCTGGAGTTTTTTTCCACTCAGCTGGCTATGCAGAAGCAGCCTAACCATGTAATGTAAGCACTTAATAGAGGGGCAAAAAAGTAAAATGACAGAGGCAGAAAACAAGCTACATGAACTACCAGAGCATTTAACAGAACAAAAATTACCTCTGTGTCTTCTAACTGCAAACTAGGACTGATCCTGCAGAAGTCATAAATGAACTCATGGCAGTCAAGACCAGCCAAAGAACTGTGAGAAATGCCAGATACTTTTAAGGTTAGCTGAGCATGCAGAAGAAACTCAGTATGGATGGATAAATCCAAGAAAATGTGTATTAGAAGAAATACTTTGAACCAATCAAACACTTTACTGGTGTCTAAGCTAAATGTAGCCACTCCAGGACACTTCAGCCTCAGTTTGAAGGGGGGGCGTGGGAAGAAGCATGTAATGAAAGGCAACATATTTCCAGCACAGACTGCAATAGGATTTGTTTAAAGCAGATTATATTTTTGGATGTACCAGGCATGGGACAGTAAGATCATACAGTTCCACTGAGAACAGCGTGTTCAGTTCTGAAATATCTGTGTATCTCCAGAAAAATTTAACACTGGCAAAAGGAGTTCAGAGATCAGTGATGGAATTAGCAGAAATGTGGAAGAACTTCCACTAAAAGCAAGACTGAATGGATTGAAATTTTTTGTGTAAATAAAAGAGAGACATGATAAAAGGACCATAAAGTAATCACAAAGATTACTGTGAAGTTATAAAAATTATGTAAAATATCATAAAGCAAGTAAGAACACATGATCTTTTTTCATTCTTTTACCAGATAACTAAAAACAAATAAAACTTAATAAAATAATGACAGAAAATTTTAGAAGCCAAAAGAAAATCTGCATGCAGGTTAAATTAACCTATGGAACTCCTTCCCACTGCATGTGATTGAGCCAGAAGTTCACTTTATAAACTGATTTGATGTTTGTATACCTATAAGACTACCCAAAGGCAACTTTGGGGGAGGGGGAAATATATACTTGAATTTATATGATGTTAATTAATTGCAAAGTACAGAAGACATAAGAAAAGAACAAGCATTTTCCTGTATAAGCAACATTATTCTACATTTGCCCATGGAATCCTTTTCCTTTTTTTTTTTTTTTTTTTTGGTCTGCGTTACTCTCAGAAGCAATTGTTGTTAGGCAGTCTGTAGCAAAGAGATTAGATAAGGTGGACTAATGGTATAATTTGCTGTGATAGGACAATGATTGCATACTTGGCCTATTAATGTGTTGTTGCTTTTAAAATAACATTCTCTTCTGTTATGGACAGCCACTTCAAGAAATGTACTTAACTAACTTTATTTGCAATAGAGTATTTTTCATTAGGACAGGTTGGAAAGATAGCTCATGATTAAGTGACTCAGAAAGAGCTCCAAAGGAAAAAAGAAATATTCTTTAATCCCAGACCGAATCCTGATAATTTCAGCCTTAAAAGTGTGTATAAGAAAATTATAAGTAACTGGGAGAAGAAAATTAGAAGAAAAAATGAAATCCAACTTTGACTGCAGCAGACACTAACATATACAGACCTTCGTACAGCATTAGAGGGGATGACAGAAGCAGCCTGGGCTATGTACGGACACATAGAGTTTTAAATCCTGTCTATGCTCCTGGGAAGGGCACACTTTTATAACCACTCACACCTGCCCTTTTGTTACTGTCCACTGCACCCCCTGTGCAAGAAAGCCTCCAACAATCCTGACTTGCCTCCTAACACTACTGCGGGATAAGCGTCTCCCTTGTGAGCACGACCAACTTCAACCTCCGCCTCTAACTCTTCCCAATACTCAAATCCATCCTTCCCCACTACAGACACTATTAACTCCTCGTAAAAATAAATATATGCAGACAGAAAGACAGACATATGTGAAGAACTTGTTATGCTTAATTATAATTCTATGAGGACCGTTTAGACTGTCAGATGTACTACAGGCCAGCCTCTCAATCACCTGTGCTCAGTTAGAGACACATTGGGGGTTTTTTTCCCCAAAGCCATGCTCTGTTTCTCAGTACAGACAGTATTGACCTTACCTTCTAAATCTATTAGGACAAACAACTACTAGAAGTAAAGGAAAGACATTTGTTTAGTTCCTGTTGTGGACGAATGAGGCATAAAACCTTCGTATCTGGAGAGCACAAAAGCTGAGTGAATTGGGATACAGGCTCTCTGTATAGTATGAGATTTTGGAGTCTCCTTTTTTTGATTAACAGCTCAACTCTTCCTTATCATAAAAATTGTTACTTACACAGAACTCTTCAAAACCAGCATAGCTCTTGTATTTTTTGTGCCCCAAAATGCTTTGGGTAAACCATATCATCTGTTTGATGATTTTGAGGTAGCTGAGGCCACAGAATTTGAGCTTCTCAGTAAAAAGCTCATGAAATAAAAGAAAATAAATATCCTAGCATCCTAAGATATTTATTTATCCTAGTTGGATCCTTCTTGAATCCAACCCCTACATGTAACATATTGAGTCAGAGATGATCCCACAAACCTATTTTTGTTTTTTGACAAATAAAAAAACACAACACAAAAAGGCAAAAAAAAATGTCAAAGTGACTATGGAGTGTCTGAGTAAGGATTTGCTCTTTCCCAAAAATACCTGTAAGCGGTCCTAATGAGTAGCTACAAAGATTTTCATTCATTGAGTTCTATAAGTCACAGAAATTCAAGTGTTGTGAAGATATTGTTGAAGCCTGACACACTACAAAACACACCAGTGGAGACAGGAACAGAGAGACAGAGCACATTGACAGCATATCCAATTCATCGTGACCTGTGAGAGTACCTTAGTAAATCAAAAAGTGACAAAGGATATCCACAGCCTAGATACAACACCTATTACTGAGATCCATCTGCAACAGGGCTAGACCCAGGAGACTAGCAATACAGCAGAGCGCTCAAATCTGCCCAAACTCTAGGTCAGAAATTTCGTAAAATTAGTCCTAAACTATTTTCTGCAGCCTGTGATCTTTTTCATCTGAGACCTGACTTCAGAAGACCCTGTCCTCACATATCTCAGGATTCCAGCTTCCTCCTGGGTCAAGATTTTGAGTCACAGAAGCTCCTGAACAAATAAGGACATAAGGTTTTCAAAAACACTTGCAGTTTGGACTCATTTTTTTCCACCCACTTTATTCTTCCTAATTTCCAGCCATTCATTAGCTGCTTACATATCTGCAAATGCCAAAGGGCGTTTCCAAAATAGTAACATCTAGATACTAAAGATGTCTCTTTTCAGTAGTAAAGCAAACTTTTTCCATGTTCTCATCACTAGCACACAAACAAGAATACCAAGATGCTCCTTAGACTTTGTTTCATTGTTCTTGTTGTAAAAATATCAAGTTTCTGGTCATTCACAAAGTGTTTATTCAATTAGAGAATGTTAGTATTTTTTTCCTCAATCTATTTCTCATAGAGCAAGTTTTTGTCTAGGTTACACAGAAAACAGGAACATTGTTGTCTGAATGGTATGAAGCTGTGTCAGGGGAAGTTCAGCTTGGACAGCAGGGAAAGGCTCCTTACTGAGAGAGTGGTTGGTCACTGGCCCAGGTTTCTCAGGGAAGTGGTCACAGCACCAATCCTGTCAGAGTTCAAGGAGCATCTGGATGACAGTCATATAGTTTAGTTTTAGGTGTCTTGAAAGGAGAGGAAGTTTGTTTCAATAATCCTTATGAGTCCCTTCCAACACCAGATTCTGATTCTATGATTCTGTGAATAGAAGTGCCCTTCCTTCTCCTTTACTATTAGGACTCAGAGTGTTGAATTTAGGATAAGGATCATGTCAATCATAGCTACTACGATACTTGAACCACTTGCAACATCTTAGGATTTTCCACAGAAAACATCTTTCTTTTTAATGAAGTTGTTTGGAGACAACTGACCTCTCCCACCCAAGAAGTGCTTAAGGTCCAAACACAAGCTTAGGACACCAATGGAAAAATTCCATATGTGCTAATTAAAGAGCTAAAATCAAGAGATGTAGATCTTCGGAATTGTCTAATAAAGTTCTGGAAAGAAGAGTTTTCACTGCTGGCCTTTGTTTTAAAAGGGTCATCTTGAACTTTCTCTAAGAGTAATCTAGTTTTCTGTTAAAGATTGGGGTACCAACTATCCCACAGAAGCAGATTCTGTGCCATCTTTATGGGTAAAGGTGGCTCTGTGGTTCTTTTTTCCAGGAGCAGTGCAAGGAAGTAGTGCATGTTCTTGATTTTTGAGAGAGTTTACAAGGGAGAGCAGGGACTACAAATTAATAGCCTCTTTGGGCAGACCACTGAATAATGCCCTTAGATGATAGGTTTCTTGCATATAATCCAGCAATAAATCAGTAATTATACAGTCATGTATTTTACACACGTGAATCATGTGAGCAGCATGGTTTGATTAATACTGTAGGATAACAATTTTAAATGGAAAAAAATCACATTTTTTGTTAGGCAACCCTGCTGGTCAAACATCCACTCTTGGAATGAGGCTAGTATGTTACTAACCACAGCTCCCATTAGCAGTCTGTTTCCTATTCATGCATATAACCAAGGAGTATTGCTCATACCCCTCATACATGACAAACCCATTTTTTTTCTGTTATTGTAACTGCTACTGCAGTAGGACGCCCAAGGCATGGGAATCTGCACAGTTCATCATTCAAAGACTACCTTTGCTCAATTTTTGTTTTCTTCAATACCCCCTGCCTTTAAAAGCTAAGGATTATTTTAATGCCTTCCTTCCCACTGGTAGAGTCGAACATACAGTTTCCCCTGAGGCTATGGTGCACAATATGCTGTGTATCTGTCTGCTGCAGTACTGAAGAGCTGGCATTTTCTGCTGCAGACCAAGGGGGTAATTTCTGTGACATCCTCCTTCATGGCTGTCCACAAAGCAAAGGTCTTGAAGTTCTTAGCAAAGTTTATTTCTTTTATGTATCAGCATGAGGTGGTACAAGCATCAGTCTGCACTATCTGCCTGTATTAAGTACACCAGTCTAGCAGGCAGATCATCAGGTTCAAAAATTATTGCAAGCCACCACTTGTAATTTATGTTTTACCAACATAAAGCCTCTACTCATATTTAATGTAATTAATACTGTTTCCTGTTGTACTGTATTATATTTTACCAACAAACATACACATGGAAGTTTATCCAAGAAAACACATCTCCTGCATTGTGCCTGATCCTTGCTGAAACCAACAGAAATTGCATTTCTCAGTATTTCACACCAGCATCTTCACTATCCTTTCTTATCCTTTTCTGCTTCAGTAGTGTCCCAAAGGAGGAAGAAAAGAAAAAATACAGAAAATTAATTTATCTGTCCCGTAATATAGACATATATAGATCCAATACAGTCTCAAAACCTATGTATCAAAAAGCTCAATTCTGTCCTGTACGTGTAAGGCCCATAAGATTTTAGTCCTATTAATTCTCCTATAAAATCACAATTCTGGTATTTTGGTCGATGGACCAACAAATGCATAAGCCAAGGGAAAGTTTCTTCTAAATTACTTAGCAAAAGCAACAGCAAAGCTAAATTACATGTATCCGTGTCAAAATATAACTTTCCTGTCATGTGCCAGTCTTTCTACTTTTTTTACTGCTCGTTTTTAAATATGTGGAAGAAAGCGTAGAGAAAAATCTCACCTGGGAGAGTCTGGCAAACTAATTACAATTTTAGAAAAGACACCTGTAGTGAGTTGCATAATATCAGCTAAAATCTCCTATGGGTAACAAGAAAATCTATGTTGCAAGGCTGGGAGGGAGTGGCTGCTAAATTCATAGCTGCAATCTATTAATGCACACATACATATGCACTCACATTGACATAATACTCTTACACACACTATACACTGCATCTCTGCTTTGAATCTCAGTCAGAAATAATTACATATTTCTCTTAATGTCAGAATGAAAGAACTCCAGGCACAAAAAAATAGCTGTCATACAGCCATTTTGTGTGTTGAGCATATTGAATAAATGAGACTGATGCTCTTTCTGCTGCTTTGGCTCTCCTTGCTCACTTTTCCTGCTCTCCAAGAGGACCTACTCACTCGGGCTCCACTGGGCAGGCTGCACACTGCAAGCAGCCTGGTACAGCCTCCTTTCCAAGAGCAGCCCCACACACCCTTACCCAGGACAGCACACAGACTGGGATTCTGGACAGCATTTCAATGGAAGAACAAGAAGATTCTTTAAACTATGATTTGAGAACATCTCCCTGTTTCAGCAGTATACCATAAGCTGAATATAAAATATGGCATATTTTAACAAGGACCATTATGTAAGAGACAGCCAGACATCTGAATGTCAAATTAAATGTACATAAAATATAATGTGAAAATGTTTTATTTTAATTTTATCATTAAAAGGGTAGTTTTGAAATTGCTATTTTACCAGCCAACAATTTTTTCTTTTTGTTAGCTGGGGGGTTTTTGGATTTTTTAATAAATATTCTTGTCTATAGTATAGTAGGCATATACATTATTTGTAGCTATGACTACACAATGTTTGTATAGTTGTGACTAGACAGTGTGTTCTTTGAACACTGGTTTCTCTTTATGCATGTAAGCAAACAGCATAATCAGAATTACAGTAACTGAAACTTGCAGTGGAAATTAAATTTCATAAAACATTTAAAACCATAAGTGAACACAAATCTCAAAGGACTTTAAAAACTGAAATACCTTCTATCCTCTTTATGAGGCTTGTGTTGAGGAACAAATTAGAATAACTTTTGTTTATCACTGAAAACAGTTTTATTCTAAGCAACCAAAAAGAATAACATCAAGCAAAGCTTGGTTTAGCTCCTCAGGTGTGCAGACATATTCCAATTTCCTTTCCTCAATGATTTTTATGCAAATCAATGCTGCACAATCTCCTGACCTCTTTTACCATCATATTGGGACAATGACAGTAAAATAATTGGATTGGCATATTTGTAGGATATTTTATTTTATATTAAAAAGTTAGTGCAGGACAATTGAAATGAAAAGAATGTCACTTTCTGTTAATTCCAAGCTGATCAAGTCCCAACATTTCATGCCAAACAGAGTAAAGCAAACAAAGTGATTTGGGCTGTTAGTCCATTTGTCCCCATGTGCATATACTTCACATCCCCCTCAGTTGTTAATTCCTAACAACCAAGCTTTCATCCAGAACAAGGATAATGAGAAAAAACCAAGCAGTGTTCCTTGGGGAACTGTTACACTAAAAGTTACCTAAGGACTAAATCCCAGTTGTGCCTCCTGCACGTGATAAAGATGAGCAAAGCATTCAATACTCCTGGCTGACTGAAAATCCAAATGTGCAAACAGAATTATGGAATCCAGACAGACTATTCTGCTTCGCTGATGACAGATGCAGAAAAAAAAGCTGGTCTGATTAATCTTTTGACTTTGAACCAGCAGAGGAGTGTACACCTCGCTTTAAAGAGCAATGCAGAGCCCCAGCTGAAGAGCAGGTGCTGCATGGTATTTGCCTTTCCTGCAGAGGATGCTAGCTAGCAGGACCAAGCAGCGGACCATGAAAATTCTTGGCCCTAAGTGACCCAAGAACAGATTATAAATCCATCCCATAAAATACAGCAAAAGCCCCATTTGTTCTTCCACCCTTTCAATATGTGATGTTATACATTTGTGATTCTCTCATTTTATTGGACTCTTTAGAAAGCTGTTTATGATCACTTGCGGACAAAACAAAGGCTCATTGTAAATTCTCTTTTAAATAAGTTGGAAGGTCAATATGAAACAAAGGGCACCACTTTCACAACTGCTTACATGCAGACTATGCTTGTGTGTGTAATATTACAATGCATTTCAGCAAAGGGATAGAGTCCTAGCTAATTACAAAGCTAACATATAATAGCATTGCATTAGCAGCCCAAGAAATTCCTATTGAATTGCATACATCTGAAAATAGAAAGACATGGTTGTCCTGAAACTTAATTATCTTGGCAAAAACTGTGAGGGCTTGATTCTCAGAAGACATAAACACAAAGCTCTGCTTTACACTCCCAAGGATCTAATTCTTTGTTTATTCAGACAACCTCCATCAGATAAAACTTACCATTTGGATTGACTGATTTGCCTTCTTATTTATAGTATCTACAGCTAAGTAACACAATTACTGTGTGGTTTGTGAGCAAGGGAAAGAATACTTCTGACGTACAAACACAAGGCCTGAAAGAGACAATCAGTGTGCTCTGCCAGATTAAAAAAGTTAATGCTGTTGCATTCCACCCTAGGCAGAGAAGACAAGCCTTTTCCAAGGACAGGTCTGACTGAAATGCTTTTTTATGGGTTCAAAGTAAAACATTATGGTAAAAAAATGAATACAGCTTTGTTTGTTTCTTCAGTCATCGTTAGCAATAGACATAAGGGTATTCTGGTTTTCAGCCCATATGGAAAGACCATCAACACTTTCTGCTTCTGGGTCCTTTGCCAAAATACCGTATCCCACATGCCTTTTACCTTAAAACATAAAAGAAAAGGTGTTGTTCTGGTCAAATAAAGGAATAATTTTTACTAGCATACGTCTAATGTTAAAGCTGCCTAAATCCTGCCAAAGACATTACAACACCATCTGCAAAACAGATTTTCATTAAATTGATCAGTTTAAAGTTAAGCATCTAGGCAGATGATGTTTTGAGCTAACCTTTAACCTTTAACCTTCTTAAACTGAAATCAGGTCACTCCTTTTGGGTGATATCTTTGCTGCATGAGAACACATGAGGTAAAGAGATATGCCAAAACTTAAAAATCATAGCATAAATAGTGTTGGGGATCAATATTTTGTCAACAAAAGGAAGACCAAGGTAGTTCTCGTACAGTCTGCTAACTGCTGCCTCTCTCTTTCCCTGAGCTTCTAAACAGTTGCATACACAATGTAAACTGCAGTAAATGCACAGTTCAAAAGCAATTATTATTGAAGGTATTATCAGCAAATCAAATAATATTTTTTATAAACTGGCTTCAAATATTAATTTGTGATTAGAAATTGATCATGTCATTCAGTTACTTGGTTAAGTAAATTTTACTTTCAGACATTCCAGTTAACTTTAAAAAAAGGCTGTCTTGTACTTATTTATTTATTAATAAAAGTGTTTGGAAACTATTTTATGAGCACAGGACATGATATATGGAGTTCCCTGAAAGCTATTTGACTAAGCTACAAAATGGCTGCCTTAAGAGCAGTTCCAGCTATATGCATTTTACATCCACAGAGACAGGTTACCGTCCTGCCTCAGCTTCCCAAATCTGCAGAAGCCGAATGCTTCTTCCTGCAGAATGGAAATGCACTCTGTTGCTATAGAAGCTTTCTCTGTTTACTTGTGGAGTCACTGAATGCTTCTTGATGGATGCTGCCAAGAACTTGCAACTCTTCTGTGATTTAATTTGCTAATATCAAGCTCCACAATTCCAAAAGTAAGTCTTTGGGAAATTCATTTAGGCCAAGCTGAGTTCATTTAGGGTAAAGCAGTCTTTGTTCTAGTTCTTAGCAGCCACATTACCAACACCATTTGAATACTGCACTTCTGTAAGGAGCAACCAGGCCATTTCTTCTTTAAATAACTTAGAAAACAGCTAAAGGTTCCACTTCGCTACATTTAGAATCTAACTCTAAAAGTGACATTTCCGTACTGCCTAAAATTATACAGCTTCAGAAGAGAAGCTCTGATGTTCATGGCTGCTTTAAAAGCTACAGCTATGAAAAGACATCCTTTTATTCCATCAATAGTTAAGCACAGAGAGAAAAACCAAGCTGTTACGGCAACATTTATAAGAAGAAAATTCACAAAACAATAACATTTAAACAAATATAAATGACTGAAGGAAAACTTTGAGGTGCTTGACAAAGCAAAGGAACAAAGCTACAGATTCTTCTGTGCTTTCAGATGGTTTTAGTATTAAACTTTTTATTGCCAAACCATATTCACAGCACCTTAATTTTAAAAAAGAGGAGCTGCTTGAATATAAACACAATTCATGAATATTCGATATTGCTCCCAAGGCATATATCTATTATTCATACAAATTAATGTTCTTTTTTTCCTTAGGTGCTCTAAAAGTTTATCTGATGTATCAAGAGAAAAAAAGTTTACAACTCTCTTGGTGTCAACAGCTTCACCAACACCTGACAAAACTATCAAGTCTGCTAGCAAATAACTTAGCAGATTTTCAAAACTGTATTTATTTACATCTTGAGGCCTGAATATACACTTACAATTAAGAGCAGCATTTTCTGCGTGGTCTGCAGAGGTATTACATTCTACTAAAGAGCACACATATCTAGAACATCTTGGTCATTTGGGACACATTGTAGCACTTCATGCCAACCCCAAATCTTAAAAAAGCCCCACTAATACTCCAACTGATATTTTTGATGTGGTATTGCTCTCCTTCAAATTAACCTTAAAATGAAATTATATGAAAATAGCGTATATGTGTGTATATGCTATCTGCTTTCTGAGAGTCATTAAACCTAGTGGGGTTCAAATTTCCAAGATTCTCTAGAAAGTCGTGAGGGACAGAAACTTTTTAAAAAGCTGAGACACTCTCTAGCAATTCTAGGGACAAGTCGTATAAAAATACATGCATCAGGAGAGCTGGAACCATATGGTTAACAGCCAGACACTTTCAATTGTCCTACTCAGGCCATGAAGCCTGGAGGGTATCCGCCTAGAGGGATTTTATGGATTCCATTTCCACTGGGATGTCCTTAACTGATTCAACGACTGAGCTCCAAAGGCCACTGATGGTCCCTTGCTGTGTATGATAACTGCTACAAAGATGCTACTGAGCTGCTCCATCTAACAAACCAGGATCTGGCAGGGAAGCAGATCCAGCAGCAGGACATTTTCAGTGAAGAGGGCCAAAAGCTAATACTCTCTCCCATAGCATCCCACATCAAATATTTAGTAGGACAGGCTGGAAACCCAAACATATTTGATGAAGGCTTCTCTAGGGATCAGCTTGAGTGAGTGAAGAGAAAGTACTGTTTTGAGTAGATAGTTTGAGTACCTTGTGACTATAGGTTTTGTTTTCGGTTGTTTTTTTTTTCAAATAAGCAGCTGGCATCTTGTTTTCAACAATTTCAATTGAAATTTCAATTTCAGAAGCTTTGGCAGTAAAGCCATCTGAGAAAAGCCTTCTGCCTTCCCTTCTCCTACTCCATCGTTACTGTCTGTGGCACCATTTGCAGTAGCATTTTTTTGAATGGTGGCATGATAGAACAAATAATTGAAATAATGTAGGTTAACACTCCAAAAAAAAGATGGGGACCAAAAATGTCGTTGTTTTGTTTGAGGTTTTTTGCTTCTTTTTTTTTACAAACCCTGACTTAGAGTGTGGCTGCATAATGTAAATGGTGCATTGAAGGAATGGCTTCACAGATGACAGGGAGCAGGAACCTCTAAAGGGGGTTTTGCTGCAGAGGCAGTCTATGCCACTAGACTCTCAGCTCTTTTCATGCATTTCGTAACAGGATTTTAGACCTTAAAAAAAACCAGGATTTTAGACCCAAAAAATAACACTCTCTAGAATTAAGGAAAAATGCAATTTAAATAAAATATATTAAATTAGCAGAGCAGCCAGCATTGTGGGACCAAAACTTGTGTTACTGCCATTTTTACTCACAGCAGATGCTCCAAAGTTACAACTATCAGGTTATAAAATGAAAATCTATGTTACTGCCTGTGCAGCATGTATTAGCTCAGACCAACCATTTGAACACGGCTGAAAAATGTTATTTCTTCCTTAAAGCAGAGGTCTGCTGAGACTTTTCCACATTTGTTCTGTATGTACAGGTCTTCAACATGATTAGAAAACCAGCATAGTTGCTGTAATCAGCAGATGACTCCTGATAGTTTAGTTATCACAGATTTCTAGTATAAATCAATAGATAACACTTGCAAAATGGATTTTCTAATCATATTTAGAGCTTGTTACAGTGACTAATGGTTTGCAATATTTCCTGAATTTTTATATCCCCTAGACAAAAGAAGTTTTTAATAAGTTACAAAGTTATTCATCTTGGAAATGAATGTGTTATATTTTGTACATGAACCAAGACAATCAAGCCAATCCAGTAAACACACTGCAGAAAATAAGTTACTCCATAATTAGGGTTTGGAAAAAGTCATGACAAGTTGTGTAATAAATGGTATTCATCACTCCCACATATTCATTATATCCACATAGTTTTTTCCAGTAAAGATAAAAATATAGTTGCCATTCTACTAACATATTTATCTACACCACACCCTTTCATGTTTGTGAAAAATCATTACTGGTTTGGAAAAGAAGGGCAGACAAAAGGATGACAGTGCTTACTTTTGAATATCCTTTGTAATAATGTGGTATATTGCATGTGCTTACTGACAATACCAATGTAAAATAACTTGGCTGTGATACATTATGGCTGCAAACAGATATATATGCCAGAAAGTGATCTCCTTTCCCTATGCATGGTATGGGAAAAACATCATTTTCCATAATATCTGTAAAGCTTTTGACCAAAATGTAATGGACAAAGTCTGAAAGGGTTATGAGAGATATAAAACACCAATTATTATAAGAGAACTTTTTTTAAAAAATGACTTACGGACCCTGTGTTTGCAGGAAGTGCCTCCTAAATGACCCCTAGGTGACTAAACAGGACTCATCTGCAGCACTCCTCCCTGACTAACCGGCAGTTTTTGTTTGACCATATGCATGTTCAATAAACATTTACTCTATTAATTCATCAAAGTCCTGACTGATGAGCCCTGAACAGGTTAATTCCCCAGCCTACTTGGTGCTGCCTGGAGTTGCTGTCACAGACTTACCTTGTAGAGTTTCAGGGCTGCCTCGTGCCTGTGATTGGTAGTATGTAAGCGCAATTTATCCACGCTGTTGGTGTAATAGTCACAGGCGTTACATTTCAGGTGAACCGGGTTGCCAATGGCAATACACTTCAGCCTCCACTCATTAGTTTTGCCGCCTTCCTTAATGTGAGCCACCAGTTGGTATTTCTGCATATGTTTGTCAGTCTTGCAGTGGAGCTGGAAGTTTGCTTTGAGCTGAGTGTTGTAGTTACAGAGCTTGCACTGGTAGATGTCTCCAATTACAGCCCTCCACTCCTCTTCGGGGAGTGAGCGCTCACTGCTCACATGCACACTTAGGGCCTCCAGGCTGTCAGAGGTGAATTTGTTGCAAACAGCACACTGGAAAAGCTTCAGCGCTGGGTCACTGATATAAGGTGACAGCTCTCCTGCAGTAAGGAGGGACAGGTCATCACCCATTAGCTGACCACTGGCAAGCCGGATTTCAGGCGGCAGCTCATTATTTACTACAGGAGAAAAAAAATTAAAAGGGAAAGTAGAGACCAGCAAGCATAGCACACACAAAGGAATCCGTAAAATAAAGCCTTGACAAGGAGTTTGCTTTCTCTAGAGCTTAAACTATAAAAAGCTGTAATAGGATTGAATCAGGATCAATTACAATCATCCCTTTCAGCTTCTAAATTCCCTCATCAGATAGCTTTAATTACTCCTACTGGGCATGATGTCATTCTGGAATTTGTATTTTCAAAGGCATGAAAGTTGATCAATAAAATAACAAAACAGCAATGCTTTTGTAACTTAAAAGGCAAGATTAACTTACACAGCACTAATTGTAGTTTTGTTATATCCTTTAAATGATGCTAGAGGTAGGTCAATATATATATGTGTGTGTGTATATCTACAATATATTATTTAGGTTAAGAGTAACTAGACTAACTTAGATACTTTTGGTACCCCATCTCAGCATTTCTAATTTTAAAATATACCCAGTGAACAACATGGGTACAATTTGGGTATGTCAAAAGGAAACGTTACAAATTAACAAACTTTGAGAACTCTTTTTAGTACAAGCCTGCACCATTAGGTAACAGATTGACAGTACACTGCTCGCACATGAGCATTTGATTCCAATTTGCCCTTCTCTTACACTTGGAATACAGACAATTTGCTAACTATAAAGGGGCATTGTCAGGTAAGAAAGAAAAGATTGAATTCCTGCTGGAAAATGCCAACCTATTCAGATAATTAAAAACTGAGGAAAACAGAGCCGTCTTTATCTTTTCTAGTTTGTTAATTTGATAGCACCTCATTATGTGATCAATTAATTTCATTCTCTACCTGTGGACCCTGCAAACAAGGGTGGAGGAGAGGAAAACAGGATTGCAATGATGCAACCCCATCAGGGGGCCAAAGCAGAGACTGTTGGAGCTTCTTAACCTCTTTCTGGTCATTCCTGCAACTATTACCTAGTATGTGCCTAATTTAGCTTTTACAGACAAAACTCGATGCAAGTCGATGAGCAAACAACAGGTTTTTGTCCTCCGCTGGAGCTCTGGTAATTGTAAGTGACAAACTACCACAAGGAAACAAAGAGATACTGACCAAGTCCCGGTGCCAAAGCCGCAGCTGTTGCTGGATCAAGCTGGAATGGATTGATCATCATCTGCGGGTCCGCTGGGTTCTCCAGTTTCATTCCAGTCAGGCCTATGTTCTGGGCTAGGTAGTACTGGTAGAGCTCTGCCTCGGCGGGCGCAAGGCCTAAGTGCAGGTTGTGCTGGATCTGTTTCATGTTCTGCTGCAAGAGCATCATGTTGTGCATGTGCTTC